>NC_133027.1:73912348-74215378 GCF_048771995.1 Taeniopygia guttata | reverse complement strand
TCACAGGATGTTCAGCCTGTTTACAAGGGGCACTGAGATAATACTACAAGGAGAGAAGTCCTGGCAAGATGCTAAAATCTCATTTATATGTCCCAGAATATGTCATTTTGAAGGGTTCTCAGCAGTATTATCTCCACAAAATCAATGTTCTGTGCCTAATCTAGTACATTTAAGGGTTCAGCCCTTAAAGAGAATATGTGTTCAGTCTGTTTTATTCTGTGTCTGAGAGAAATTATTCCAGAGTTGACTGAATAAAAGACTATATCCACAAGTGTGTAACCCTTAAAGAAATTCATGCTGATCATTATATCAGCAGAAATTTTATTAGGAAGTTTCATTTGCCTGCTGAAATGTCTCCATGCTCCATCCACTCCTAGTATGAGGAAAAAGGAGAAGAGAAAAAACAACTCAGACAAATAACCCACCCATCGCTGTTCTGGACATTTGGATGAAGGAATGCATGAGAAAGCACAGCTTTCTGATTATCAGAAAGATGGTTATGAAAATCAGGTTTTAATTTATGGATATTTCTTTCAAAACCTATTTATGAGGGAAAAAAAATTAAAATCACTGGTCAACAAGTTATTACTGAGGTCTACATTGGGACAAGGAGGCCAATTATATGAATAGGCAGAAAACATGCCGGAATTGCTCTGCAAGGCCACACAGTAAAATACATAAATGTATGTGGGTAAACCAATGTCGAGCTTGTTTACACATGAATAAATCCTAATTAGAGAAATGGAAAAATATCTGATTCTAAATTTAAAGTGGAGACTGTTCATGAGAGTCATGGGTGACTAAAAGTAATTAAGGCCATCACTTAACTAAACAGATGTAACAGATTAACCATGTGTTCCTATGTTTGATGTAGAATTTTTGTTTTGGATACACTGCTGTTTAAAGTCCTTTAATACTGCCTGAGATACATGTGCCATTATTTTGATTTGGTGTATTTCTTGTTGCAAATGCATTTAGCACTGGCTGACATTTAGTTTGTCTAAACAATTGAAAGTGCTTACAACAAAAAGTATTTGTTCATGCAAGCTACAGTACGGAGAAATACATTCAGAATGTAAAACAAAAGATGTGCAGAAAAATAAAATACATTTTAATACTTCCTTTTGCACTGATTTTTTGCTAGAGAAGGATTTTGATTGGAATAGAAAAAGGAAGCCCAGTTTCATCCTTCTCAACAAAACTAACCTTTCTTACAAAATAATATTCTTTTTTATTATTGTGTTGAGGACTTTTAGTTTTATTTTCAGCCTGTAGAGCTCATATGTGCTAAGTTTCTAAGAATAATTGTATTCCACCAATAGTTCTCCATAAAACAAAAGAAGATAAAGTAGCTATTGTTTAACATGGTTTATTCTCCTGAGTTTTCCACCTAGATAACACGAAGTTACACATAATAAACCTGCTTGGGTAATTACATTGCAGATGCAGCTCCATGAACAGGATTACATTTCACACATACATTGAAACTGGAGCATTTATAATAAGGCTGAATTCTCCTCCTATTACAGGAGAAGAAATTTCATTTAAGGTTTACTCCACTGGCTTTAGTATTATATTGATCAGTTTACATGCATGTGCATGAGATAAACCCTGAGATACGTGCCTCATGTGTCTGTGGCTTCATACTTACTGAGACAATGGCACACCTACCTTACAGAGGGTTGGGAAATAATTGGCTAAAGATGAAGAGTGTCATTCAGAATTGCCCAGAGTCTCATTTTATGATGATGAGACTTGAATGTTGAGTTGCAAATTCTCTGCATGCATCTAATGGAGGAGAAAATAGGTGAACTCAATTAGCTTTAATGGAAAGTTATGACTGATGATGCTCTCTGGCTCCAGTTTGGCCAAACGAGTATATGATGCTCCTGATCTGAAACCTATGAGACTGGGGATGATTGTAATTCCCTATGTCTCACAGTATTTTAGAAATTCCTGATAACCAACAACTATGTTGAATTGTCACAATGGGCCGCAAAATTTCTGAATTACGACACTTCACCCTTGCTCCTCCAGAAGCTGTATTTAGCAAGTAGGTCTCTGCATTAGCAGGTTTTTTGGTTTATTTCTTTTAAATAATAAACATAACTAACATTTTAATCACTGAGTAAAATAAAATCTCTTTTTGCAGATTTTTATGATGAATGAGTTTCCTGTACACTGCTCTGGGAAATTAATTGGATTTAGAGCATTTGTTTGCCTGGGAGCCACTCTAAGTTCTGGTCACATAAGCTTCAGCCACCTAGAGTCCTCAACCAGCAGTTTTTTGAAGGGCAGACACCTGTGGTTTTCTTTGGACTGAAATATTCCTGTGAATCAAAAATAATTGCCCACAACAATTAGGGGCAGGTACTCTTGAAGCCTAATATCAGCCATCAGAGTTGAATGCAATGATCCTTGTGGGTCCCTTCCAACCTAGGATATTCTGAATCTATGATCCTGGGAACCTTTTCTCATGCATTTCCCTCCCTAAAGGCAGTAGCAGCTCCGGAGGACAACTGTCTACTTCAAACAACCCCCACAAAAGCCTTCCACCTTCTCCATGGACTACTAACACAGCTTAAGGAGGCAGGCTTGAGTTGCTGATAGGTTTGTGTTTTGTGCACTCTCATATATAGAGTCTGGAATTTAAAGAGTCATTCACAAATGATGTCAGCTAACACAGCTAGAAGAAAAGGGTCTTAAAGTACTAGGCTCTCTTGTCCATCCTCTACTTTCGTGGGGTCGTTTCCCACACAATGCATGGAAATGCCACCCATAAAGGCAGCTGGTAAGAGCAGCAACTGAGTCTGAATCACACAAACAAGGCGGGAGGGAAATTGCGTAAACTTTTTAGTATAAGAAGAGGACATGTTGCCCAGGGTTTTAAGGACTTCAGCCTGATGGTTCCTAGAAGCTGTAAATCTTCCAAATATTACCTCAGTAACTGAGAATTTTCCTGCTGACACTGTAGCATTATACTGCCTCCTTCTGTGCCCACACCAGATGGAATATCTTCAAGGAAAGTACAAGTTAGGCATTCCTTATGTTTACATAAAGTGAGCATACTTACAGTATCTAAACCAACCAGCCTAGAGAGATGTTAAGTCTAGAATGACTTCTCTCCATTCTGCTGAGATCAAGAATGCCTGTTTAAACAGCCTTACACTGCTCACATAAGAATCAATAGACTCAAGGTATGATGCTGAAGGACAGGCATCAGTAAAGTCAGAGGTTTGGAATTAAATAAATGACTATTTAAAGCTACATCTTGGCTTTCGACTTACACTACTGGTCAAATGAACCTCAGCAATTTTTTGTGATATTCAAGCTGTTCAACACCTATACACTATTTTGGGGACCACTATCAGAACTTTTTATTTTCTGTTTTCTGTCTCTTTTTTGGCTATGTGTATGATCTCTTAAACATTTATGAAAACACCCATTTCCATAGACTCCATATGATTGCATTTTTCTCTGGACAGTATACATCCTGACAAAATTGACTGAAATCAGCAAGCAGATTTATAAGCTATGAAGCTATTCTCCATGTTTAAAAAATGTCTTCTCATTTCTTCTCATTGTAAATGCAAGGCCAAAATTCATTTACATGCAAAATTTTCTAGATAAAGGTGTCAGTATTTGGACCTTCTGTAAGAAAATAAATACAAAGTCCATGATTGATAACTGCCTTTCTGTAATTTGCTAAATGAGTGGTCAAAATTTAATACTATGCAATTAAGGACACCTTTTGATTACATCTGAGTCAGGAAATGTAAATGTCAGGACTACTAAATATTTTACGTAGAAGATTCCCAGTTACCAGTTTTGTCAAAAGAGGCAGGAATGTCTAAAGCATGCATATCTACAAATTAAAAAATAGTAATACAAATATTACGTTGACAGCTTAAAAACAACTCAACTAATTGTTTAAAATTTTAGACATCTTAGATTTCAATATAGAAGCCTATTTGCATAACGTTTTAAAAAAAATGTTTTAAAACAGATTGATATTCACAAACCCCTTAAAGATTAATAAACCCTTATAGTCTTGCAATTTCACTTCCAGTTATAGCAGACTCTTTTGCAGGATGGGTGGAAAACACTGGGGCTGATAAGAAAGGAGACATTTTTATTAAATGGTTTATTCTTGACAAGCCAACATTCTTTGTCCTGTAGCAGCTGACGCTAGGGAGCAAATGTAGTTTTTCAGCATTTAGTCTTTTTTATCACTTAGATTGTAAGTTCTCTGCAGCATAATCTTTCTGTAGTGCTGTGAGATCCTTTCTACTCTATACAAACATATCATAATATTAACAATGAATAAAATAGTCTTATCTTCTTTCAACATCTTACTTAAGAAGCAATTTAACTTTGATTGATGTCCCAGATCATCTTGTGTCCAGTTCCATTCATGTCTGTAAAAATATTTACTTGCCCTCTAGAAAAGAATGGTCCCTGATGTAAAAGAGCTGATTTCCGAGCCAAATCTGTGGTCAGCTGTCTCTTCCTCCTGAAATCCATGAGAATTGATCCTAACATTAGTCTCAGAGCACGAAGAAGTGGAAAGTTTTTTACAAATGACTGTCTGTGCCATGTGGTTTGAGCTTTTCATGCAACACATTACAAATTCTGGTAAAGGCCTATGGCCAAAAATATAATATTCCTTACTTAGACTGTTCTGTTCAACAGTACACCAACTTCTAGAAGATTATAGACCATATTGCTAGAACTGTCCATTTCCAGGATTTAACCCAGTATCTGAGATTGTTTTCTTTCCTTGCTAAGAATGTAATTAAGATTGCTGAAGGGTCTTTGCATATTATGAAATTAAGCTATAAAGCCAAATGCCATTAACTTGTCAGGAAACGGTCCTGCCTGTTTTCTGACCTTCTGGTCACAAAACTCTTATGTTTGATTTCTACCCAAAAGCTGGAATTAAATGTGCATTATTGTGTAATGTTTAGAAATAGATTTCTTAGACATGTGGGGAAAAATCAGCTATACACAAAGCTGCTTGCAGGAGGTCCTGCCTCTTATGTCCTTGGGTGTTAACAAAAGGGAGTCCAGGACTTATCATCATGTTGGAGAGGGAAATAGCAAAATTTTGATTTGCTGAAAGAGAGGATCTGAACAGTAAACTATCCTCTGAAATATCAAACCACCTTGAAAATAAAGGAGCCCAAAATATAATTTCCCTTTACTTCAGTGCAGTTTGGCCAAAGAATATAATGGCTTAAAGTGGTTAAATCCTGGTGTGTACCTAATACCACTTGTGCCAACAAAAGTAGAAGAGAAACCATTTTATACTTACATGGAAAGTATGGGTAGATTGCCTTCTCAATAAAAATGATTCTGTATACACATTATGTTTTTATGTGTAATGTACTGTTTATGCTTTGCAATGTGATTTAAGTTAAGAGAAGTACAGAAAAAGAATATTGTCCTTGTAATGCTTGTACATTGTTGAAAGAGCAATAGAAGAATTTTTTAATTATTTGTTTCTTTTCTTCAACTTACTATGTTTTAGAAACCTTCAATGTTTAAGAGCTTTGCGGGTCTCTGTACATTAATAGAACCAAGTGAAAAACATTCCTTCAAACAGCAGTATATTGTCATCTGTTTTTAATTACTTCATTGTGTGTTCATTTGTCTTTGCTTTTAACACATGTTTTTTACACATTTGTATTTGTTCATGAAAGCCATTTTATGATAGAAAAGACATATATTTCACAACAGCTGAGGAGACTATGCTGAAAATCTCTGTGTAGTGGAGGTTGCTTGCTGTTAGCCAGCTCAGACTATTTATTCCTTGCTGAGCTATAAAGAAGTCAGTGAAATAACTTTTCAGCATGGTAGGTTCACACTGGAAGCAGATACCAATGACGGGCCCCATTTCACCCAAAAGGTGCTTCTTGTTTCAGTTTGTTGTGCAGGATTCCCATAAAAGCTAAGGGAAGACACACACACCTTGTAAGGGCCATGTATTTTATCCGCCCAACTTATAAACAAATTGTTCTTTAAAAAACGCAAAATCTCTCCTTTGATGAAAGAATGTAAGATTGATTAGTTTAGAGTAGACACCCAAATTTTAGGCATTCAAAATAAGGAGGGATGGATCCTGCCTCATCTGTTTACAATTAGTTAAGATTTTTTTCTCTAATTTTCTAACACCCTCAATGAATGTTTCTGGATAAGGCCGCATTAGTTGTGCTGTAGCTTAGCAACTAGAAACCTGAAATGGCTACCTCAAAAACAGTAAATAATAAAAAGAAAAGACTGTGTTCCAGTGTGGATCAGTGAGTGCTGCAAAAGCATGGAAAAGAAAACCTAAGAAAGTAATGAAAGCTTAAACTCCTATGCTTAAATTATTGGCATACTGGAGCTATGCTTTATCCCTGTAAGAAGCAAAACTGCATGGGACAGACTCACACTGCTCTGAAGACAGGTGCCAAGAGCACGTCTGTCCTTCTCAGTGAGCAGCTGACCCAGATAAACAATTACCAAACAGAAGGCTTACTTGTACACATATTTTTTTCTTTATGGCACCTGCTGTATTGGCCAAGCACTGCAGCCAGGCCAGCTCCTGCCCCAGATTTGGATGGAGCAGCTGTGATTCCCAGCAGCCTGGGGTGGCGGTGAGCCCAGACAGGCAGCCCGAGCTTTGCACCGAAAATCTGCGCTGCCGGCACTCTCTGAGCTCACTCTGCTGGCCCTGCAAGCACACTGGGGCTGTGGGAGCATCCAGAACTGCGTGCCTGGAGACATTTTGGAATGCTCCCCTTGGAAGGAGCTGGGAAATTTGAAGGTTTTCACTGTGCTGCTGGGACGCTGTGAACAGCAGAATAAACTTTCCTGTAAAAGGGGCCATTTGGATAAAATCATCTTGTTCCCAAGTAATTTTTGGAAAGTCCTGTTCACCTGTACCACAGTGGATTTTCTGAATATTAAGTAAAGACTTTCTGTTTCATATAGACATATGAAAAATGTATAAATATATATTTTAGAAGTATTTCTTCTAAAAGCACTTGCACTTTGAATGTATAGATGGCCAGACCTCAAAAAATGATTTAAATGTTTTTTTTAAAAACAAGCCAAATATTTGCAAGGCATCTGTTTTTGGTGAGAACACACTGATGGTTTTGTAGAATATTTATATATATCTTGATGCTTACAGATTTTTTAAAAGAAAACATTTATATTGTGGTTTCTGAATCAAACAGCATTAAGTATGTAAATAATGAAAGACTGGGCACTTCTTTTTTAGTTGTTTTTTTTTTGAGATCTGGACTTAAACATAACTTGAATGGGATCATATGTAGTTAGGTGCCTTCACACATGAAAAAAATAAAGACTCATCTGTTTGAGAGAGAATTCATACTCTTCGATTGACATTGAATTATAGGCCTGAATTTCTTTAATGTAAACATAACTTAGAAGTATCTCAGCTGAATGTAGGACAAATGGAACAGCTGAACTGTAAAAAGCATAAGAATAATTAAGCCTTTTTCATCTGAATGAATTGTGTATATTTTTATGAAGTTCACAGCCACATGAGATTCCCTTCTTTTTGTAGCAACTGGTTTGGAGGACAAAAGACATGGGAGGGATTACTTGCCTCTTTCAAGATGGGTGTGTTTTGAGTTGTCTTCATAATCCTCAATTTGTTCCAAATTTGTCAAGAAGATTTTCCAAGTTTTACTGACCCTTGAAATGAGCTCAGTCTGTACTTCTAAAGTATAGATTGCCTGTCAAGTTAATCTGATCTCTAAGTTACACATAAAATTTACTGTTTTGTTCCAAGCCATGGAAAACATGGTCATGATTGAGTATTGCTTTGAGTTTTAGGGTTTGTATGAGCCCGGAAACCCAGTTAAACACAGCATGTGTGTGAACCCTCAGTAACTGGAAAAAAAAAAAAAAAAAAAACAAAAAACAAAAAAACCAAAAAACCAACAGAATAAAAAGGAAAAAAAATTGAATCTTGGGGATGTGAAACTGCCGAAGTTCTTAGAGCTTCAGTATATGAAAAAAGAATGTTATTGCAGCATAAGAAAATTTAATGTCGGTAGAATAACATTGTTTTAAAAAGTGAACTGCCACACTGCTTTTGGAAAAGATGCAAAAACTTCCTTGCCTTAATTCCTTATTCACAAACTTTAAATATTTGAACTCAATTAAAAAAAAAGGACAAAAAGTGTATATTATTTTTGTCTAATCTATATGGAATCTAAATAATGTAACTAATGGCACATAATTATAGACATGAAAAATGTTGTACTTAGATACATTAAAAAGCTGTATTATCTAAAAACCTCTCAACTTACTTTCTGTTATAATCTGTTTGATACATACAACTGAGCATTTTTCAGCCCTAACACCTAACACTCAGTCCTTGAATTGCCACATGATGTGATACTGTAGTTGCTTTGACATCTTCATTCCCTTTTACAGGAGAGTGAAGATGAAAATTTAAACCTCACGGGTAGCTTACTCTTTTGGGATAGTCAAACAGATTCTCAGATTTTTTTCAGTATTTTGTACAGTACTTTGTACATCTTCAGCTCTGAATTCATTTTAATGAAAATTGCCATCCTCTAGTCATGGTTTGAAAGATGGCAAGCTCCTTTCAACGTGTAAACAGGGCAGTACATTTCAGCTTGAATCAGTCCATTGGATATCAATACACTCACAGTTTACGGCTGCTTTCTTCAGTTTTCTTATCCCTGAGAATGGAAACACTCATAAAAATTTGTAATAATGGAATTTCAAGGGAAACCAGATGACCATTCTATCTGTAAGGGGCCAAAAAGTGTCATCAGGGAAAAACTACAGTCATCTTTCTGACTGTTATTTGCATTGAGATAAGCATGATTCAGATGACTCACAAACACTTCTGAAAGACTGTGTGCACCTTCCTGTGAGGTATCTCAAATCCCTCAGCTTTTCTTTGCTTAGCAACTTGCTCATTGCATGGTTACGATTTGCAGTATACAAAACCAAATAGATCAAGCCACTGGGGAGGTGTTGACAAATACTTTCATCAGTAACAGATGCTAAAGATGCTAAATGATCATTATTTGCATCCAGATCTTTCAGTCTGTCCTTCACCCCGGCTGAATTCAATGGGAATTTTGCCTGCATCATTCAAAATACTGTAGGATTTGGGCTTCTTAATTTTTCTAACATACTCACTATATAAAGAACTCCTCAAATAAAAAAGTCTCCAAAAATGTATGTGTCATTTAAAAGTCATTGTATGTGATGTAAAGTATCCTTCTGCAGAGCAGAACAGTATGCAGTATATTTTGTGAGTAATGCTCTCAAATATTTTCGGAAAATAAATACTCTTCATATTTTCAGAAAAGAAATACACATTTAACACATATTAGCAACGACTCTTTTTGTTTTGAAAACACATGAACCATTTGCCATCCTTTAGGTAATACTCAGCATCTTTTCAGACAGGTACAGTGTTCTCACTTTTCTTTATGGCACATAATATGGCATGCAGGAAAAATATGAGTGATGAGGGGATTCCACTCTCCCAACTTACACTGGCCACACAGGCTTCTAGTCAAAGCCACTTTGTTGCACTCCTAAGATGAAAGAGAGAAGTGGATATCTATCAAATGTGAGGTTTAGACTTTCGTGTATTTAAACAAAACACCTCTTTGTGTCTCCTCTGTCATAAAGAGAGCCTAGTTGACTAACTTAGGCTAAATATTTCCAATTCAGCTAATTAATCTCATCCTATCGGCCTAAAAGTGTAAGAGGCTGAGACACCTTTCTCCCCTGTGCTGAGAAACCTACTTGAAGCTACCCCATTGACTGAAATACCTCCAACAGCTTATGACAGCTCAGTTTTGATTTAGTGTGTTGCTTAGTTTGCAGTTTGAAATTTACTTCTTCCGCTACAGACCAGAAGTTTTTAGATTTTCAGGTGCTCAGGTCAGACAGAGGTTTTGTTTTCTTACCCCCAAAATCAAACTCATCTTATTAGTAGCAGTAATAGGGCCCCCTTCCTACTTCTCCCTTAAAATTTGCCTTATATCCCTATTGGCTCTCGTGACTGGAGCAGCATCCCTGACACTTGCAGCAGCAACAGTCCCATTCCACTGCTCTCTCATTCGGGATCAGGCAGTGGACCATGACTTTGACAACTGCTTGCTTGTGTGCCCATGTATCATTACAAGGCCAGGCAAGCAATTTCAGAGGTGCTCATTGTATGAATCTCATGTGTGTAATGCAAATCAGTATAGGCTTTCCAATTTATTTAGAGAATGAAAAAGCCCTCCCTCCTTCGAAGACAGGAACTGCTTCTTATCCTTCAACTACTGGCTGCACTGTCTTTTAAATGACAACCTGATAATTGCAGTTAAAGCAAAAAGTGTTTTAACACCTCCTTCTTACATTTTTTAATCTAATTAATCTTCACATTTAACACATTATATATAATTCCATGTATTTCTCTGCAAAGTTTATACAGAGAGATTTACAAATTGTGTCATCTTTTATAATTCTGTCTCCTTTTCTCATGTATATTTACTTTTCTGTAATTACAGAGATATTCCATATGGAAACAAATTTTCATTCCCACCTGGTGAAAAATATCACAAGTAAATTTTGTATGAAATATTAGAAATACACACCATGGGTTCTTTTTTTCTTTTGTTTTTTTTCTTTTCTTTATTTTCCCCAGAGGTGGAAAAGGCTAAGAGGGCCCTTTCCAAAGATACAGAACATTAATGTAATTCCTCACAAGTCTCATTTTTCATAACAATGTTGCACTTTAAACATATATTACATGGCCAAACCATGGTTAAATAGCTAATGATATATTTATATGTACATAGAATGAAAAAAATTACCTTTTTTCCTGGTAAATCAAACAAATCTATGGATAATTTAATATTAAAAGGTTCATAAACCAGTTGAACACGCTCAATAAAATAAAAAATACAGAAAAAACTGAGAAAAAACTAATTAAAAGAAATCCCTTTGAACATTTTGGGAAAAAAATGACATTTTCGTATTTGAACAAAAGCAGTGTTTTGATTCTTCTGTAAATTTAATTTTAAAAAATTAAAATGAGCTCTTGCCTTACCAAAGTTCATCAAATTAATATACATGGGCAATGTTAAGGCTGCCCTGAGTAAAGGTATTTGATAATTGCAAGTGAACAAAGCTTAGAGTATCAAATTAGGACTGCATTGCATATGGCAATATGGCATTTTCAACTGAATATTGAAATATGGAGTAAAGTATACATTCAACAATAAAATAATACTAAGAGTTTTTGTCCTGACAAAAAATAGATTTGATTGGAAATCTTTGTCACCATCACTGAAAATCCTGAAGGACCATTCTCATAATCAGAAAAATAGTTCCCCGTTCTTTTTTTCCTTTTCTATTTTATTTTGCTTTAATTTGGAATCTGGTGGATTTTTCCAGCCAATATGATTTCTTTACTGTTTAAAAAGACATGTCAATAGACATAGTATTGCATGATGATGATTTGTGGCAACAAAACATAGCTGTTGAAATATTTCATTTCAGTTTTACAGAATTGCTGCTTCATGCTGATTAAAGCAGCTTTTTTTTCCTATCACAGCACATTCTGTGCTTTGATTATATTTAAGCCATTTGCATTTTAACACAGGTGATATATGAGTGAAAAAGGTCTTCAAAAGAGCAAAACCTCGCATAGTGGGAAAGATTCCAGCTTTCATTAACTGTGCAGCCAAATGTTGGTGTGACACACCACACTAACTCCAAATTAATTGAAAATTTGATATAGGATATTATAAAATTACTGCTCATAATTGTGTAGTCAAGGCTAAGTGTCATATTTATATATTCTTTAGACTCAAAGTCTTAAAACACATTAAAATAGTAAAAGAAAACATGGGACAGGAAAATATATATTATAAATATCCCTTAAATAAATACAGACCGCTTAAGCTAATACAGGTAATAAGCTAACAACATTTTAGAGTGTTAAGATCATCCTGTGGCTGAGGTAAGGAGAGGTGGTCTAGGGATGTTCTCTACTCTCTTGAGCTCTTCTGCAGACTTGAAGCTCTGCAGATCATGCCAGTGTGGGTACCATTATCTTATAACAGCAGATTTTGGCACACACTGTAGTGTTCCCAGGATTCCATACCATGACAAATGCACATAGGGAGATAGTAGGTCCACCAAAGCAGGGATAAGTAGATGAATCCTCACTTGATTGAGAGTTCCCTGTGTTACCCCTCTGCAATAGCAGGGCAAGAAAGCAACCATGAGCAAGGGAAGGATGCCCAAGAGTGCAGTGTGCAGTAATCAAAACTTCTCACTTCAGCCAAGAAAGCTTTTTGGTGGCCTGCCCTTAGCCCATGCATGGCCTCATCTGTAGGAGCTGCTCCTTCCATGGTGGTTAACAACATCATGGTTCCTGGTATTGACTGCTACTAGTGACTTAATCCTCACATGGATTGAAAGCTGTTCTGTATCGGAGCTAAACACAAATCAGTGTTTAAAAACAGAAAACCAGTTCCCAAGGGTTAGTTTATTACATGGTACAGGAAGTAGATTTGGAATATAAATAAATATTAGGTTGAGATAGCTGAGAAATGGGTTGACTTTATGGAGTAAGCTTTAATGATAACTCTTCATTAGCTAGAGGGCAAATGTGGGCAACTCTGCTGTATATGGAAAATAAATAAATAAATTACAAATATACACATAAATTAACTGTTATGTATACATTAATGAAAGACTATAGAAAGAAACACAAACATCCTTTTTATTCAATTCCCTACTCCTGTAAGGTTTAATGTATTTGGTAGTCCTCTAAGAGTTTTTTGTTAGCTCAGAACTTTTCAGCAACCAGATTTTAACCTTCCAGATATAAATAAGTACAAGGGGAAGGAGACAGGTATTTAAAAGAATTCAGAGTTTAAACTCTTCAAACTAGATGGTGTCTCTGATGAGAAAGAAACTTTTGTTTGCTTTATGTCTTTATCCTGAAAGAGATCAGAAAGCTGTTGAGAGTTATAAAGTATGTATACATAAGGTTATTCCATTTGATTTAGCATTTGACAGGGTGTATAGACACTTTAAATCCCTCTATATACTTTGAACTTCTAACTGGAAGTCTTCTCTTTGTGATGTAGTCGCTTAGCTCGCATTAAAGAATTCAATGGATTCAGTAATGTGGAATAATGCTTTGACTTTTTTTAATCACAGTGTGTCCAGTCACTAGTCCTAACCTGAAAAAAATGAAATAGCTCAGAGTAAATGCAAGTTTATGATGACTGGAAAATAGGTCATATAAACAACTTCCTGCCTCAGTTTTCTGGAATCTGATATGTCAAATCGAATGCAATATTCAGGGTCTGTAAAAAGTGATACATCAAGTCCTTTTCACATATATCTATCACATATCTATCTTTTAAGATACAAGTTGACAGAGACCTTGTATTTGCTAATATCTCCATAACAAAATACAAACTGATCTGAATGCTCTAGGCAGCTGAAGATTCAAGTCTGGATCAGAATTACATTACTTGGATGGTGAAGTCATTTTGCCCTGTGTCTCTGAGAAAGCAACTCGTTTTGACTTAGAAGCTCAGTTTTCTCTTTGAAAGAAGCAACTTTTCACAGCCCATTTTTTATTTTCAAAAAATATTGAATAGTGTTTCACATGATTTGGCCAAGTCACAGTGTGTGCCTAGTAAGGCTTTATGCTTTAAAAAAATACTTCAGATATCACAGTCAAACACACTTCATTTTCATTGCTGTAAATTCATATTTTAATGCCTTGGTGCTTCGCTTCAATTTGTCCCATGAGTTTCTATTGAGACTCCCTTCAGACAAGAAGAATTTGCTCACCCATGTCTGTCAATAACAACAGGACTTTCTGTATCTTGTTAAAATGGGAAAGTGCATCCTGAATATTTTTTTCTAAGACATCGTCCTTGTTTTGATGAGTACAATACTTAGTGGACCGAAAAACCCAAAGGAAATATGTACTGTAAGGGCTGCTGTGTTATGAAGAAGACAGCACAGATCACAGTCTGCATCACTTCTAAGAATTAGCACCTCAAAATAGGCAAGAGGTATGTGGTAGAACTGAGAGGAAATTGTCCATGAGGATTAACCATCAGATGATGTTCTTTTTGGCAGGTTAGTAGCTCAGTAGAAGCATGGATGGGTGGGTGGGCAGGCATGCAGGCATGCACATACACATAAATCTGCAAGCCACAAAACAGCAGCCAGGACACAAAGCTGTCACTGTCCTAATAGAAACATTTTAAATTGTGGTCTGTGAAATTATTATGCCCCTCCTGATGATAAATGTCGTCTGCCATAACTGGCTTGGTGCTATGCACTTCACCATGGTGCACCAAGCGAGTGGTGCACTGTGGTGAAGGACACTTGACTCATCATTAAACTGAGAAAATATCTTTGCTTTATGGCCTCCCTGCCTCTTCTGAAACTCTCCAATATTTTCATAGACAGGATAAAATTAGCTGTCATTGCATCTGATGGGCTTTTCTTGTCCCTGTAAACATGCATTGCAGGAAGAACTCTTCTAAACAAGCAGCGAGCTCCTCTGTATCTCTGTCCTTTGTTGTGTGGGATTAGAGACAAACAGCATCCTTTACTTCTCTCTAGTGTCAAACTTGCAGGTTAAATGCCTCTATTTTAGGTCAGTCTTGAAACATAAGGGTCAGACCAAATCAGTCAGATTCATTCTTTGAGTTCTTTGGAAGAATTTGATGGTACTCTAAAGGGAATTTATGCAGAGAGCTGTTGATTTTGCTGACTTGGCTGTTAGGAATATTCTTTATTTTTCATGTCAGCCACCACTCAGGTATCAATGTGACTTATCCATCTCCAACCATTGGGAGAATGTATTAGTTATGAAATCTCTTCAAGTCACATCCTGAGTATATACACTCATTCACTGCATACAAGACAGCTTTGATATTCTCCTGCTTACTTTTTCTTTTTTTTTTAATAGCAGCAACCTATTCCTCAGGGAGCTCAGGAGAAAGAAAAATCTAACAGGAAGCAGGGTTGCAAGGTGATCTACAGGTTGAGAAGGTGGTCTACGCGTGAAGATGTGAACTACAGAAATCCGAATGTTACAAAGATTTAGTAATAGCACCATCCAGCCTACATTTTTCATGTTATGTATTGTTTATCATCTGCAAGATAAAAACCAGATGGAAACAACAGGTTACAGAAAAATGTAACAATTTCTAATCAACAAATGCTGTGTTGCTTAGAAATCCTTGCCAACTCTGTGCTCTCCCACTGCCTGGCCTGTCCTGTTCAGCCATGGTGCATCGGGTTGTAAAGAAACACACCATGCCATTCTGTCATCATGTAGTTATGATGCATTTGCACAGCTCCAGAAAAATGTATTTTGGAGAGTGGAAAAGAAGTAAAGAAGTAAATAATTAAAGTAGCAAGGAAGTAAAGAAATGAAGTAAGGAATTTTGTTGATAGCTTTCTGTAATGATTGAGATTTCTAAAAACTGGATGCAGGTTTGATTAGTAGTGCTGAATTCTTGTATACCTGAATTATGAATGGAAAAAATAAGAAATATCAAGATTATTTTTCATTTTCTGTCTTACTGTCTTTTCTTCCTCAAAGTCATCAAGGCAGGGGCTCTCTCCTCCTAACCTCTATACAGTGGTTAGCCCATGTTGGCCCTATGGTTGATCTAGTAGTATAAATGTCTACAACTGTCCAAATGCTGATTGGAGCTATGCACAGGAGAGGATATCTGCCCTGATTTTGCACTCTGACTTTAACTAATTAAATATATTGGCAGTATTTTATTTCCATCATTCTAGAAGATTAGCAAATAGAATATTTTTTCTCTCCCTGACAGGTAACAGGAATTTGATGTACCTCTTTTAACAGTATAGTTACTTTTATAAGTACTGACAACCATTTCACAGCCTTTATCCTATGCCTAACTTGATGCAGATTCAAGCCACTTAAAAGTGAATCTTTATTGCTTTTTACTTCTCTGGTGGAAAATTTAGAGAGCTATACTGAGAAATACCAAGCAGTAAAGTTCTTTCATGACTGCAGTTTTAGTCGGCCCACTGTATGAGTCTTACTTCTAAAAGGTGGATTTAGAAGAAAGTAAGCTCTTTTCTTGAATATTAAGGACCTCCTACAGTCAATAAAAAAATAGTAATTTAAAATGTCTCGGTTTTCCTTTGATTCTTGTGCACTGATTGCACTGTGGAATAATGGTAATTATGTGATCAAACGTATTGGACAATACAATGGGGAGCATCAGAATGAGGAGTAACAGAATATGTATGGTTTGCAGACATTGATTCTCAGGGTTTTTTTCTTTTTGTTGTTGAGGTTTTCTTGGAAGGGGGGGGAAGTTTTTGGTTTGGTTTGGTTTTTTTATTATTTGGTTGGTTTGGTTTAGTTTGGGTTTTTTATTGTGTGTTTTGTTTTGTTTAGTAAGGCCTCCAGGACAAACTTAGAACAAAAAATTTCAAAAAGCCCCAAGAAAAGAGCAAAAATTTAATTTTATTCTTGGAAGCCAGACAGTCATGCACCTCAGATAATCTGGGCCAGAGTTATTCTTGAGGTCAATTAGTAAAATGCCTGTATAGTTCAAAAGGTGATGTGCAGAGGATATAGCAGTATTTTACTGTTCAGGAGGGATTATCTAGTAAAAATTGAGAGTCCCAGAGGGTTTGCATATATCACTGGAGGAATTCTGTCTTTAGTAAAGCAGAGCTGTTAATCATTAAATCAGTTTCTCTTAAAGATTATTTTTCTCTTAATAATACTTTCCTGTTTATTTTTTGGACTTGATAGAGCTTTTTCAACTAACTGCTTTCCATAGGAATGTCATTAATTCTTTCCAGAGACAAAAAAGTTTATTTTAAGTCTGGCCAGCAGGGACTACTGGAGTGACAGAAAGCAGAAAAGAAGTTACAGCTGAAATAAAATGTCAGCTTGAACTTGTCACTGATCCTTGTGTCGTATGGATCTTGTTTTGCAAAGCTGGGCTGCTGTTCAAATGTCTTTTCAGCCTCAGATAGTGAGGGACTGTCCTAGGTGAGCCTTACACCAGGAAAAATTTGGAGCTCTTTTACGTTCATTGGATTTGGGCATTATGGCATCCTAACTATTCTCTGTGGTGTCTCCAGTGACATTTTGCTGGTGACACCTTTTTCCAAAGAGAAATCCAGTAGTAAAAGAAAGAGGCAAGTCAGCTCCTGCTGAGATGGGCTAGTCTTATTTGGGTTCTAGATACAAGAAACCAATTTTCATATTCTAAAGGCCTGGGACTCAGCATCTTACCAATTCAGGTCAGTCACTCCCTAGGGAGGGGAGCCACCCCTCAAATACCTTCCCTACACAAGGACCTCTCTCCGTCTCTTTCTGACAATTTCAACCCTCCAATGTGAGTGAGGCATGAGAATTTCAAGTGTCAGGGCCGAGGGATGTTCCTGGTATAAAAACACCATTCTTTGGATGAACACTGCTAGCAACGAAGTGTCTGAGATAAATCCTTTCCTCTGCCCTGAGACTGCACACCTGAATAGGCAAAGGGAAGCATTCACAGCAAAGGAAACATTCATCACACAGGCTTTTCTGCTAATTTGAGTTCAAATGGGCTAGAACCAGTCCCAGCAGACTCATTGCTTCCCCCCTCTGTATTCTTTTTTAAACGTAAAATGAGATAAACTATAGTCTGAGTCCAACTGTATGACAACTTCCATATCAAAGTACTCTTAGATCTTTTTGCTTAGATAACATGTTTATTGAAGGCTAGCAATGGATCAGCTAAGCATTTAACCTGCTGGAACATACCTGCTGAAAAACTGGAACATTTAATAAAAACATGGATTAGGCATGTAGGATCTGCAGGTTGAACTCTGTGAGTTCAAGTTTTTTTTATCTTGGATCTACTATAATGGGATTAGAATTGACTAAAATATTGAAAGTTGATCCTGTTGTAATTACATTTTATCTCAGGTTATGAAAGGTTTTTTTGTTCTCTCACCTTTTTAACTTAGCTTGTTAAATACCAAGTATAACAGGAACAATCAATTTACTATTGTTGTAAATTGTGTTGTTCTGTTCGCCTTTCTCTTTGAAACATCTCTTCTTCATGGACAATAAAAACATACTGAAAGAGAAGATAACTATGTATTTTGATACACTGCACACTTAAAAACCCAGAGATGAGGAAGATTAAAAAAAGAAAAATGTTTAAAAATATATACTCTTAATGCATTTAATGAAAAAAAAGAAGTTTAAAAATGTAAAAGATCTAAATAATTTTTAAAGTTAATTATATTTAACACAGCCTTTACAAGAAGGAAATATTTCACCTTTGGGTACCACTTGCCATTCAGCTCTCTCCTCTCCTCTCCTCTCCTCTCCTCTCCTCTCCTCTCCTCTCCTCTCCTCTCCTCTCCTCTCCTCTCCTCTCCTCTCCTCTCCTCTCCTCTCCTCTCCTCTCCTCTCCTCTCCTCTCCTCTCCTCTCCTCTCCTCTCCTCTCCTCTCCTCTCCTCTCCTCTCCTCTCCTCTCCTCTCCTCTCCTCTCCTCTCCTCTCCTCTCCTCTCCTCTCCTCTCCTCTCCTCTCCTCTCCTCTCCTCTCCTCTCCTCTCCTCTCCTCTCCTCTCCTCTCCTCTCCTCTCCTCTCCTCTCCTCTCCTCTCCTCTCCTCTCCTCTCCATTTCCTCTTCCTTTCCTCTTCCCTTCCTCTTCCCTTCCCTTCATCTTCTTTTCTTTTTCCAAATATTCACCTTTTTTCTGCAAAAGAATAATGACAAGCTCTGATTATCTTGATTTCATTATGAAGGAAATCATGGAATACCAGTGTTTCTGGCTAAATCTTTGGGGCTTCATTACTGAGACATTAAGAAGGTACTGCTTCCTGCAGGCTCGTATGTATCTAACATTTCCCTGCCATTGTTCTCTACACTTTCTGTTTTATGTGTATTACATATACATACATTATATTGCCTTCTTGACAGTGGTCTTCCTGGCCACTGGCAGTGGACACATCTTTCTATATATGAAAGGATGTATGCCATAGTATGTCATGTCCCAGAATTACTATTAAGTCTCCTTCCCTCCAAAAGAGGGAAATGGATGTTAGGGAGTCAATCATCAGTTTAGGCCAAGCTGATTGATTCTTAATTAGGTGATAGCTGAAAGGATGTCCTGCTTTGCTTTTGTAAGATTCTATATGGATACAGTGTCCAGCTCTGGGGATCCCCAAAGCACAACAAAGACATTGACATGTTGGAATGAATCCAGAGAAGGGCTACTAAGTTGATCATAGGGCTGGAATACCTCTTCTATGAAGACAGTCTGAGAGAGCAGGAGCTCAGCTTGGAGAAGAGAAGGCCATGGCACAACCATATAGCAGCATGCCAGTCCTAAAGAGAGGTACAAGAAGGCTGGAGAGGGACTTTTGGCAAGGGCATGTAGTGATAAGACAAGGGGCAATGGGTTTAAACTGAAGGAGAGTAGTTTAGATAAGACATTAGGAAGAAATTTTTTACTGTGAAGGTGTTGAAGTACTGGCACAGTTTTCCCAGAGACGTTGTTGTGGATTCCCTATCCCTGGAGGCGTTGAAGACCAGGCTGGACGAGCTCTGAGTAAACTGGCCAAGTGGAAGGCTCCTTGCCCATGACAGGGAGTTTGGAATCCCTTGGTAGAAGATTTTTAAGGTCTCTTCCAACTGAAACTGTTCTATGATTTTATGAATATCTCAAGAAGACTCATTGTGATTTCAGTGAGAGAGAACATAATGTCTGGAGGAAGCTCAGAACAACCAGCAGGAAGGGAGGTCTTCATCCAAAAAGACTTTGAAGATCTCAGGGAGTCTCATTGGAAGCATTAAAATTTACTGTACTTTTACATGGGAAAGTACTGTGGCTACATAACTGGCCAGTGAAAAGTCTAAAAATGTTTAGTATCTATATATGTGTAAAGCTGAGATCTGAGATCTGACAGTGATCTGAGATCTATATGTGTGTAAAACTGATCTGAGAACAGAACATAGGTCTGTAATTTTTGTACTAGCTACCAAAATAGCCTTTTCTTAAAGAAAATTTGATAAAATAAGCTAAGTCTTGTAGGCTGAATTCTCCTCAGTTACATAAGCATGCTGTAAGTGCCTCAAAAAATCTGAATCAAAGTCAGCCTAACTTTTGGAAAGAGAATAATGAAACAAGATTTTCACAGAATCCCAACTTAAGAGCGCAAGAGGATTTTCTTTAGATGGAATAACTCACAGTTTCTGAAATAAGTTTATTTTCTTATCTGACAAGTTCTGGCAAATTAGCCATGCCGCACACCAGCAAAGCTCTTGGTGCAGCTGCCACTGACATCAGAGTTGGAATGTGTCTGCAGCACATCCACTGGGAAGAGTTACCAGTCATTCTCTGAATGCAGACAAGGTGTGAGAAACTACTGCACATCTAATGAGGCCACTTCTATCTTTGTTAAATATACTGTTTATGCTGAAGATGTTTTATGATCATTTAAAGTCAAACCAGAGTGTGAATTCACCTGAGGTGAGAAAACACAGCTGGGAGAAAACACTTCCTTGTCAGCAGATGTATTCTCCTTAATACCTTCATTCTGGGAATTTTAAATGCATTTGTTTATTTGTCTTAGTCCAGTCTCCTCATTTAAAGTTTGTTTCAATTTTTTAAATCAATAACTCTGTCTTGAATAAATACTGAAGAGTGACTAGGTAGGCTACAAACACCTCTACAGCTCTGAAAAGCTGAGGCATATCTAGCATCACTTCACATTCTTCTGATGCAACTTATCAACAGCAAAACAAATTTCAGTCAGCTTCTAAACATTCCGTTTCCACTGGAGAGCTTAATGTGTGTTCTGCAGAATAAAGAATTGCAGCAGAGCCCATCTGGAAAATGTGATGCACTTACACAGCAAGAGACCATGGGTTAGAGAATTAGATATTGTCCACCTAGCCACCGTGAGCCAATCACTAGCTTGAGGATTGCTGAAATCATCCTTCTTGACAGCAGTGGCTTCTGAATGCCTCCAAGGCTTCACAAGTATTCAGTGAGCAGGTGAGGACTGCTGTCTTTGAACATGTCACCTGTGGCATCACAAGTTCTCCATGTGGCATCTAGGTTCTCCTAGATCAACATGCTCTAACTTCTTCCCTCTTCAAATATTAGTACTAATTTTCTCAAAGCTGTAGCTAGAGCCTTAGATATAACAACACAAAATTCATAAGCTGCAATTGTTTATGGGTTTCATACTGATCTGTACATATACCTACCTTTTCCAGGAAAGGAAGTAGCAAAAGTAACCACACAAATACACACATTTAAGTCCTGATCTGAACCTCACTGGCAAATATATCACAGTAAAACAGTATAATTTCATGGAAGGTTACATCTAATTGCAGATATATAGTAGCTTCTTAAATAGACTCTCAGGCCTAGTAGTAATTTTATCTGAAACCTTATTTTTCATTCTTCTAACTTCAAACTAAAATAAGTCAGTTTATATGCAGAGAAGGTCAAGCAAACCTCTTTGGCTTGCTCTCAGAAATGCAAACTGCTGTTGAATATAGCTGAGAACAGCCACTTAACTGTTTGTTTGAATACTCTTGCTATGCATCCAACAAAATTGTTTGGTTTAATGTGTTGTTTGGCTCTTTAAGTGTTGCAAAAAGCAGATACAGCCAAGGTAGTCTAGCAAGCTCCCAGCTCTATAGGTACAGCTGCAGGCTGTTAAGCAGCTTAGCTAAATTGTAGGAAGGGCGCAGACCCTCTAATGACCTTTCATTTATAAATCTCTGAACTCAGAGTGATGCTCCTTTTTCTACATCCATATGGTCTGTGCATCAGGATTTCTTGCAAGAGGTCCTTAACCCACTGGGAAGGTACCCTTCCTCTGGATGTTTTCTACATGAATACTTAGACAGCTAAAGGCTCCATGCTGCAGTGATAGCACCATGCAGAACTACTTGTGAGGTACTTAATTATGCAAACGTTGTTGAAAAATCATTTGTTCTGTAAGAGCTGTGAAATATCTACTGCAAAACCCAGAAGTTCAGCTGGAGATTTCTCAAAAATTATTAATATCTGAGCTGAGCTGTGAAGCCAGTGTGACTTCAGGGTCCAATGTTTATGAAGGAAGTTATGAACCTTTTGGTAGGGGAGTTAATTTTGCTTTTTCTTCCTTTAGACCCCTCTGAAAACTGCATAAACCATTTTAATATAAAAAGCTGAAGTTATGAAAAATGTTTACAATGAAACCAAAGCCATATTACAAATTTGGAATCCAGCATCGGGTTGGTCAATGCTTGCATGCCTTTTGTGAAAACTGCTTTGAGAGAAATCAGTCTGATATATGACTTTGAGTTCGATTTATGGGAAGCAGAAGTCTTGGCTAAATTTCATGTTGCATGCTCTGAGTTCATTTCAACCTGAGAATTATGCAAAATTGAAAGCATGAAAATTCTTACGGATCAATACTGGGAAATGCACTGAGGAACTGTTTCCATGATTCCTTAGAGCTTCAGGGCAAGCATTTGGTGTTGTTTAGTGCATAGAAGCTGTTTGTTATTTTCATTATTAAGATCTTCAAGAAAACTCTACTTTGATGAATCGATGCAGATCACTTTAAGATAGTTTCTCGATGTTTATTTTCTTTCTACCAATATATTACAGAAATGAAAGGCTTAGCATAAATATTGATTTAAGTACATATAGCTGATTTACAGGAAATATAATACAGAGATGTATAGATGTATATTTCTAGCATTGAGGTGCAAACTGAATTTTGAAGTACCTTTTGGAAAGCCCCAGAAATCAAAAATAAAACTGATTCCTCTGGTATGCAGTCATGTTCAGGATTAGTCATGAGAAAAACTCAAAATATTTAGACATGTCCAAGGAGGGAGGGTGAGAAAAGACTAGATAATTCTCTAGGAAATTCACATAGCTAGAGTAGAATAGTGTAGAATTCTGAGGGGGAAGAGCAAGTGTAATACAGAAAACTGATATTCTGTCAAGAAATAAAGAAGATCTGGAATAATTTGGGACCTGGAGAGAAAAATGTTGTGGCATTAGGTTTTGAAAAGGAATAGAGTATGTAGGAGGAATAAATTTTTTTTTAGAAGGCAAGAAAATATAAAAATAAATTAAATTTAAAGAACTATGTGCTTTGTGTGTATAAAAGTAGTTCAGTGTCACCTGAAAAAGTCTCCTTTTCTACTTACCATGTAAGTTTACAAATTCCATCCATAGCTGGCATGAGTACTGCAGGAATCCAGTGAAATTTACTTAAAACGCCAGAGGCTACAATTTCTTGATAAATAAAAACTCGTTAGCAGAACCATGCTTAGTTCACCTGCTTAGTGGAGAACTCTTTCTGGGAGGAAGAAAAATTGATACAATACCAACGTGTAAACTATTCTCTCTGCCTTTTTACTCACTTGGAGGTCAACCTGCCAGTGGACATCAGGGAGTAGAAAGAAGAAAACAGAAAAGAATGTCTTTTATTCCTTGAAGATGGCAGGCAGGAGAAAGAAAAGAAGATGTTTTACCAGTGCCTTTAATTTCATAGCAAAACTAGAACAGTTTCTGATGGCAGCAAGTCCCAATTGCCTAAAGCAGAAGTACAAAAAAGGCACAGTAGGTAGAGGTACCATAAAGCAAATAATGAGGAATTTACATTAATGCAAATAGATAAAAACACTGGGCATTGAAAACAATAAACATAAAAAAGGGGTTTTAGTGTCTTTGGAACTACCTCTCAGCCTGATGAATTCTGACTATCACTGAGGGTTCCTGTTTACCCATTCAACCTAATTTTTTAATCTTATTTCACTTTCATCTTCCAGATACAAATATTTGGACAGTCTGATCATATACTTAGCGAGGGAAAAGAAACATCTCCACAGCCTCAGGGGTGTTTTGGTATTTTTTCATATAACCGTAGCTCCATATCCTTAATTCTTTCTGAAATAATTTTCCAGTACTTTTTTCATGCCTACACTACTCAAGCCTATTCCTGGTCATCTTATTGCTGATGAAGATTTAAAACAAATATAAATATTTTATTTTCTATTCAGACATTTACTGGAAGTCTGTAGCAAACAATGAAGGACTCTTACCTTTCATTGATCAATTCAATGTTGTTTAGTAGATGGAAATTGCCCAGATTTTGCTGAAATTACTGATTTTGCTTGCATTTCATCACTGTGGAAGATGTCATTTCCCTTATACAAGTTTGACAAAGTAGGTTTGGCAATGCAGACAGCTGTAAATATGAGTCTTAACACTAAATTCATACATGCATATTTTACAATAGCTCTCCCGGCCAAAAAAAAAAAAGGAAGGGAACCTTCGCTAAGGGTAGGTATATCAAGAGCAGGTGTTCTGGATGCTGGAATACTAGGAGAGAATATTTTGAAACAAATCTATTTCGAGATCCTTAGAAAAGAGGTTTACAGAGTGCAATAAGCATAAAAATGTGAAAACTAATTTGATTTTTGCCCTTAAAAAAACCCAAAAACCAAACAAGCTGGTCAGTGTCCTAGCAAGTTAAAGATTGAAATCAGAATGTGCCTGTTTTTTAATTGAATTGATGAACTATTATTCTGGGAATCTGGAGATAATATCAGAGGGAAGTATTAGTGGACATTCATGGTTTGCGTTATATATACTGAAAAGCTGGGTTGGCTTGAAATCATTCTTAGCTTTCCAGCCCATGTAGTAATAACAAAAAAAAGTCTTTCCTTTTTCTCATTAAATCCATCTACTGTAAATATCACCTAGCAGCTGTACAGCCCACTTTATCAGGAAGTGTGCTTGAGTTCAGATAAAGTTTGTTATCTATACTGAAGTGACCACCCTGTTAGATAGCAGCAGCCCTGTGTGTTTGCATTACTCAGAAAATATCTTCTTCAACACATAATCCCTCTGGCCTTCTCTCTACAACATTAAATCAGAAAATCTGTTTCCAGTGAAGCAACATCCCCAAAGTAACAGAACTTACACCCTGTCTGCAGCATCCAATACCCAGCAACAGTGAGCTTGCCAGACAGCCTTGTTCACAGTCCTAAAGCAGCAGCAAGTTGTGTCTCAGCTATCTTCTTGCACTGCTACTTCCATTTTTCTGATAATATGCAGAGTGGAGGGCTTCTGCAAGAGTGTCAATCAAAACTAGCTAAAAATTGTTCTGTTCTGAGCAAGGTGACTGGCAACCTTGCGGGTCAGATTTGCAGTCTGTCTCAACACTGCCCACATAACAGAAGTTTCTAAAAACTACAAAATGCAAGAAAATTTTTCAGGATGTATTGGAAAGGGACTGTAGATGCCTGATCACAAAGCCTGTGTAATGGAGAAGTTCCTTAAAGAGTTTGAAATCTGGTCTGATCTCTTCCATGCTTCATTTCAGCACACAGATTTGTGAAGGTTGCAGCTCCTCATAACTAAGAACTAGTGCCTTATGGTTTTCATAAGTCCTGTCTGTTTTGTAATCTTTTTTGGAGCTAACTTTTTGTAAAATTCTTAATTTGATTCATATTTCTTCTGTTTTATCTTAGATTTCACCACTAAAAAGAAGTCTACAACCCACCCCACCAAATAAAAACCCCCAAAAAACTAACAAAAAAAAAAAAAAAAACCAAAACCTCTCCCCCCCAAAAAACCAACCAAAACCACAAGAAATAAAACCCCAGGAAATAAAAGGCAGGTAGGCCAAGAAATTAAACTAAAGAATGAAAGAGAAAGAAAAGGACCTCTATTAGTAAATACTTAGAGTTGGCCAAAACACTCTACATGGTACTCCCTTCTATCTGCCTTTTTCTTCATGTCATGGTTGAGAAAGAAGGGGATGTCTAATCAAAAAGTTATAATATCAGTTTGGATGAGAAAGAATTTATTATTTTTTGCTTTAGTATAAGAACTCAACTTACAAATGGCTGAATTCTCCACTGACTGCATTAGTTCATGATGACAGGCATGTCTTTTTCAGAAACAATTTATCCAAGTATATTTGAAAATAAGAGATAAAAATTAGTTACTTTACAGACTGAAAGTTTACTTTGTAGGCTGGTGTTCTAAAGCCCACAGTAAATTCTGTAATAAAATTTGATGTCATAGTATTTCTCAAAGCTGGGAGACGACAGAATTTTTAGGCATTTTAGGGTTAAAAAGGGTTGGCAGAATTAAAGTGAATCATAGACAAAGGGGCCAAATGTTTTTCAGACATGTCAGCACGTAACTGATGAACACTTAATCCTTCAGTAACAGGTTAACCTGCTGCTCTGTTCTAGCCATGAGAAATGTCACCATGAGGAGTTCCCCCACTTGTCATATGTGTCAACCTGTTCTAATGAATTTGCTTCAAAGCCCAAGCTAGTTTACATACTGAAGCACTAAACCAGCTAATTTTCACTCTCAGCTGCAAACATTTTATTCTCAAATCATTCTTCCCTTAACACCTTTCTTTCTTAAATGCTTTCCCAGCAACTGATGGCTAGTGGGAAATATTTTGCCTTGGGGAAACTACCAATGGGTGAAGGAGGGAGAAAGTCAGATTTGAAAAAAAAAAAAAAATTATTTTGTAGCTTCATGTTTTGGATTCAGACAATTGTTACTTGTGTTACACTTACTGTTGCAATTTTTTATTAACCTATAATGCACTTCAAATGGTTGTGTACTCTGCTTCATCTTCAGATGAGTCTTTTAACCTTTCAGATAGCATCACATAAAACAGTGGTTAAATGACTCATCTGAGAAGTGAGAAACTGAGAAGGTGTAGAAGCCCAGAAGATAAAGAGCTAATCTGTATGTCTCAAATGCCTATAGCCAGATAGCTGTGGAGCCAACCAAGGATTGTTGGGGATTACAGCCAAAGATTGTTGGTAATAACACACTGTGAGGAAGAACAGAATATGGCTGGAGAAGGGGGCTATATGGGTGTGGGGTAGCACTTTTCTGGGAAAAATGTCCTTGTTCTAGTTCCTGGGGCACAACACAGTGCAGTGTTGCACAGTACAGGAATAAGAGTGAGAAGCAAACATGGATAGAAGGGACAGAAATAAAGACAACCAAAGACCCCTGACTCATTTCCAGAAGGGTCTAGAAGAACGGACTGCACAAAGCTAATTTGGATAGGAAGCAAGAAAATTGCCTCTAGGCTGGAGAAAACTTATCTATAGAAAAAAACAGCTATAGAAAGGCAAGTCCATAAAGCCCAGGCATGCAGGCACCCCTTGCTGGAATGGCACTGGATCCAGGACTAGTGATCTTTCTCTCTTGCTTTCCTTCTCTCTCTCCCCATTTTAATTAATCTCTCTTTTTCTCTCTTCCTTTCACCCTACCCTTCTATCTAAACCCCAATGTTGCATGCTTGTACTAGAAGGTCAGGGACTAATTTATCAATTTCCATGCCAAGTGTTTAATCCCTCTGGCCTTTTTGCAGCTATTGTGGTTCCTCTGACTTCTGTTGTTTCTTTCGACTGCAAGTATCTACAAATCTTGAGTGCTGCCTTTTCTCTTAAGAATGGGACATTACAGAAGGGAGGTATAGAGTACAACTTCTGAATTATTTGCCTGACACCTGAAGGAATAGGATGTCCAAACTATAGGTCTGTACTTCCCATAACTATGAATGGACCAAGCATGTATTTGTTTGCATTCAATTTGCTGGTGGGGAACATGAAGGTGACAAAAAGTATTCCCCCAACACTTTGGTAAATCACTGCTCTGTTGCAAACAACCCAGAGCCAACTTGAGACACAAAAACTATGAGGAAGTACAGCTGTCATAGCAGTGGAGTATAGCTCTTTTTTTCCTTTCAAACCATAGACCCAAATGCTGGAGGAGGTATTTCTTTGAGAGCTTCCAGCACAGACTTCAGAATAGGCCCTGCAGCATGCTGGCAAACCTGGTAATTGGCTGCTGTCAGAATGAAAGGGAGTGTGGTACACAATTGTGTGTGCTGCAATGACAATACCTGTGAGTAAAACCAGATTCATGAACATCAATGCCTTTGGAAGTAGATGTTCATTTGTACTTTAACCTGGAAGGCATGGCTTATGGATGTTCCATGGCAACATATTTTCACAACCTAGCAGAATTTGGTATTTTATCTTTCAGTGGCAGAAAATTTACCTCCAAGAAGCTTTCTATGTGATCCAACTTTTTTTACAAGACCAGAATCTTCTGTTCTATGGGGAGTTTAATGATTCCACAGTGCTGGTTTCTTATGAGCAATTTTTTTTTTTTTCCATTAGAGATGTTGTCTTCCAAGTCTATGAACTTTCAGCCAAAATTCCCCTTCCCCTGCTGATCTGCTCTTTGTCAACTTTATGCTTAGATCTCAACCTCCAGCAGAGAGATGGGGGCATTTCAAGGATGGGCAGAGTAACTATTTTATGGATATTATTTGTAAATTCCTCTAGGATGGTAGGTAGGCACTATATAAATATAAGATATCATTACTATTAAACTGTCATTTAGCATTCTCTTCCATTTATTTCTCTTGGAAGTAATAGGGAAATAATATTCACCATAACAACTGGTTGATAACATCTACTGAAACAGCTGGTACCCTGACTTGTTTGACAGAAGTGGGATCTTGTATGAAGCTCAACAAATTAAAATGATGGTAGACACTGCTTAAGTTTCTGAACATGTAGTTTAAGCATCTTTTGAAAATAGATTTTCGAGTACCTGCCTCACATCTTCCTGGTCATCAATAGCTCCTGATTGTATTAAACCACATGCTTGTGGTAGTGGCTGCACAGCTTAGGCAATATATTCAACCCTACTCATGCAGTCACATGGATGTTTAAATGTGTGTGTGTAGAGACCTTGGAAGTGTGGGCTGAGGGGAAAGAGGGTTCGACTGAACTAAGGGAGAAGCCAATTATTTTGCCAGATGTTTCTTTCTGCAGGGAATGAAGGAGGAGGTAATGGTTTGAGTAAGTACAGGGCAAGTCAGTGCTACATATATGAACGTCCAGAAGCTCAGTAGAAACAGGGTAGGGAAGGCAATGTACACAAATTGTTAAAGACATCTCTTTCTCTCATAAAAAAGAATAAATTGTTCAATGCATCCGTCATTAACTAGGTTCTTTTTGGATAAGATAGCTATAGGTGAGCAATAGTCTCCATTGGAGAGATTGTGTGTATGTGTTGGTGTTCCTGTAGGAAGGCTGAGGCTTCCTATGGTAAGAAGCACAGCAAATAAAGCCTTTGTTTTCATAAAATATCCCATCCCAGCCAAAATATGAGTAGGGAGCTGAAGGTAAGCAAGAGTGGAGGGAAGATTTCAGTTTGGGATTTGGTTGATCACAGTTCACCTGTTTTTATCCCAAAGAAGAGCTGTCTATACAACTCAGCTGTTGCTGAATAGGGTCTGTTACAAATCCAGACTTGGCTAGTAAAATCTCTGCAATAAAAACATGTCTTTGATGTCCAGCCCAGTATATAAAAACCAAAAGTATGCTGTTACCAAGGTGAATGGGTGAATGGTTTGGGTTAACATCTGAACAGTTGCAAATGTCACAAGCTTGGAGAGATTTAAAAAAACTATTGAAATGTCCACTGAAGCCAGGTTTCTGGTTTAAATTTAAAACAAATGAAAATATCTAATATATTTTATGGAGTTGTCAGGCATGAAATTGCATCTTTGAGAGTCCAGAAAGCACTGAGAATTTAATACATGTATCTTAGGTAATGACACAAATAAAAGAGATAGAAAATGATTCATGATGCCGTATACTAAATACCAGACTATGCAGCAGGGGAGTTGCATGTGTAAAGATAGCATGTGGCATGATTATGATACTGTTTTTCCTTCTGGTGAGTGAACACTGAGAGAAAAAGTACACATGGCAGATTTACCCTCATGTGAGAGAATGATTCCTAAAAAAAAAAAATTCACAAACTTTCATCCAGAGAGTGTCTGAGCAAGGTTTTTATTTTATCAGATAAAAACCTTTCCTGAGAGTAATTACTGTTTCTTGGTTTCATCCTTTTCTACTTATGAAAGAAAGCAAAAATCGGTTGGACATGGCCACCTCTGGTGTCTTCTAGCAGATCATATATACATATATATATATATATATATATATCTCGTCGATATATTTCATTACTTCAAAGAAGAGGGCACGATAATCAGTGGAAAGCTGAACCCTATGTATTGAAGAGGGAGGTAGGAAGGGGAAAATAAAAGAAGAAAAAAAGGCAGTAGAAACAGCATACTCCTGAAGGGTGCAGCTCTGTTTCCATCAAATCTATATTCACAGGGACTATAAAATTGCAATATATAAATTAATATTTACACTTCATATTTTTCTGCATAAGGAGAAGAATGTTTTTCCTGACTTTTGAGATCAATAGAGTTTTCCAACAGTAATTTCTCCTTGTAACTTTACAAGAAGATACTAATGGATTATCATATATTCTTTTCTTCACAACCATAGAGTACAGCCCGATGGTCTCAATTGCTCAATGTGTTTCATACATAATATCTCTGCACAGAAATGCTGAATAAGGAAAAAAAGACCAACTTAATAATTCAGTACTGTAAAACAAAGGTCAGGCAAAGAAAAACAGTACCAGGAAAGTTCAGTAAAGCTTAGGGAACTCTTTCTCTGGCAGTATCTGAGTTTTTCATGAAATGTTAGTGGCTGTAGCAGGAAGCCATGTGTGAGTTGTAAGACCACTTGGATAGCAATATTTCCATCTAGAAAAACAAAATCAAAAGGCAGGCTGTGTGGTGTTATCAGGAAAAACATGAGGCAACCCCAGTATTTTATCCCTTCATGAATGTGTAATTTCGTTTGCTTTAACTAGATTCTGAAATCTAGTATACATCTCTATAAGACAGCAGTTAAAAGAAGGGTATACTAAACCATTAAAGAAAAGAATAGACTGCTTTGAGTACAAATGCGAGCCAGCCTCTGAGAAGACAGGGAATGGAAGGGTTTGTGGACTGAGGAAAATTAAAGCATAATAAAGTTCTCAGCATTATGAATCTTTGTCCCCCTCTGGTGACTACAAATCTACAGAGGTCTATGAAACATTAGGTTGAAAAGGAAGGTGGTGGTTGTTGTTGCTGTTCTATTTGTTTTGTTTTAAATCCAGACAGGTGCAAGTAATCCTGGACTATTCTTGCTGCTTCACTGCTAACAAGCCATACAGGAATATCCTATTTCATGAATTATACCAGATAAACCTAGTCACAGAGCATTTCTGGCTGTGAGTTTTCTTTTGTGCCTAATGAGTCTTAATGGAGGTGGAGGCAGGCAGAATCCTTTCCATGTGGCTAAATTATTGGCTTCAAATGGCTTTTTCATGAATTATTGGGATTTCAGAGTCATAGAGGTACTTTTTTTCATAGGCAGATGTGTCTGTATTCATGCTCACACCTGTGTACTTGTGGGGTGCAGAGTGGAACGGCGCCTTGTGCCTGCTCACATTACAATTCAGAAGGAGGATGTTGAGGGTCACACCTTTTCCATGGTGTAGCTTTATTGTGTCATCTTGCTGAAACCATTGTTATTCTTAGATGTTTATTAAAAGCTAACTAAAAAGTGTAGGAAATGTGTATGTGGTTTCATGAAAGTACAGATTTGTCCAGAGATCAAGGTAAACATTAATAAGGGGTAGCCAGAGTGAAATACAGGGCTGAAGTCACTGAAGCTGTGCCTAACCTCTAGGTATCTGGACACTATTGGCCAATGCATTGCTTTTTTTAGTCACCCAGGTTTTCCAAAAATTGCAGAGACAGAAAGTGCTTCAGAAAAAGAAACACCAAAAGAAAGCACAGTAAATGGGTATTTGCTGAAAATTATAAGAAAAAACTGAGGACTGCTATGATTCTGAATATCACCGCTCCCTTCCCTACAGTGTTCTTATTACTAACATAAAAAAATGGAAGGCTGGACAAATCATTCCTGGTCACAAGAGGTAATGATGACATTATTCCTTTCTCACCAGTACCACCAGCAAACCAGAGGCCTTGCTTGGGAAAAGTGTCGATGTGGAGGGCACTTCATTGGCCTTGTGAATTTTGGTACTTCAGAGTAAGGAAATTTTTTTTCTTTTCCTTGGTGGAACTCTATGTTGGGTTTATGTGCCTGAAGTGGCTATTACCAACCTGTTTCCCTTGGGAATCTGAAGTCAAAAATCCATTGCAGATGGTATTCCAGCTGCTATCAGCTGAATTAGCAGCTGATACCAACTGGGACTACACCATCTGGATCTCAAACACTAACCACGGATACTGGTTGGAAATTTTTTTAACCTGCTTCTTTATTGTTTTAACTGAATTGCCAGAGTGATAAAAAAATTCATCATTTCATTGCCCTTGTCTTCAGCCTGTGAATATTTATACAAGCTCATCCTTCAAAGAGTCTGTATTTGCATCTATTTGTTTCAGTGTAACCACTCTAAGTGTTCCTTCAATATTTTGAATACACAGAGTCTAGTTAAAAGCCTGTGACAGAATGAATCTAAGAAGATAGTGGTGTACTCTGGAAAATATTTCTTTTGTTCATCATCCTAGAGTAAGAGTTGTTTTCCCCAATATTTATCAACATTTCTGATCGTGTTATGCTACTTTTTATGTATTATTCTACCACTGCTAAGATCATATACCAGCATTGTGTATGTCATGAGCACAGTGCAATTATAAAAATGGACCCATGCCTGAAGCTAAAATTAACATTTTGAAAAATACTTGTAGATACTATCTTAGGTCGCAGAGAGGAACACAAAGTGCAAACCCCTAGAGCTTTAGTTATACTCACTAGCTCACTGACTTGGAAAATAGCTGTACTAGAGAAGACTACAGGATTGTTGTCAATGTATCAGAGGGCATATTAGTCTACCTATTTATCTTCTCACTGAGCCTAATAGGAGGCAGAACTGTACTTTCTGCACAGCCCTGAAGTGCTGCTGCAGGTCAGTTTGCCTGTCTGCATATGACAGTTGAAGCTTCTGAAATGACTGAGATCCCCTCAAACACCTAATTTCAAAGTATCTAAGTATGGACAAAAGTGAGAAGTGATAATGTCAAGATCCTTGTGTCTAATTACTAAGTCCAGGAACATCTTTCAGATGTTCAATTTGTGAATGGTCAGGAAGGGTTAAATCTTCAGGAATGTTAGAATGATATATCTTCACACACTCTTTGTGACAGCTTTCCTTTTATTTATGGTAATTGGGAAGTAATGGTATTCTGTCAGGTCACCTGTTGAACATCTGGCTTCAGTTTTGGTAAAGTAGTGCATCAAAGGAGTTAAAATTTATTTGACTATGTTTGGCACAGGTCAGAAAACTTTTGGCTGTCAATACGTCAGGTAGATTTATGGTTACTCATGGACAGAAAGAAAGATTTGAGCAGATTTCAGAGAAATAACAATGCTCTTTTCCTTTGATAAATCAATTGGATTTTCATTTTTGTTCAAGTCAACTTCTAGCAACAGATGAAAAATGCACCTGGTTTTGATGGCACAGTACAGATAATATGAACACTGAAAAAAAAAAAGCAAAAGACTTCTCTTTTATCCCTTTGAGAGTGAAATTTTTTGTTTGGTCACCCTTATACAATAGATAAATCAGAAATATTTCACGTTGAAGTTTCTGAGCTTAAAGTTATGTCTGAACCAAATCTCTTTTTGAGTATTATGTTAATTTACTGTAACTTGCTCTTATTCTAGACAGCAATTACAGAATCACAGAATGGATGGAATTGGAAGGGACCTATGGAGGTTATTTGGCTCAACATTTCTGCTCAAGCAGGGTCATCTAGAGCGGGTTGCCTAGGACTAAGACCAAGTGATTTTTAAATATCTTCAAGGATGGAGACTTCACAACCTCTTTGGGTAACCTGTTCCAATTCTGTCACCCTCACAGTACAAAAGTGTTTTCTGAAGTACAGATGAAGCCTTCTATGTTTCAGTTTGTACCCATTGTCACTGTTCCTTTCACTGAAAGAACTTGGCTCCATCTTTACTCCACGGTAGGATATTTAATTCATTGATGAAATGTCATTGGGTTGTCTCTTCTCCAGGCTGAATTCCCAGATATCCCAGCAGAGGTGTTGCATCCACTTTACTAGTTTAGTGGTCCTTTGATGGACTTTCTCCAGTATGTCCCTGTCTGTTTTGTAATGAAAAACCCAAAGATGCAGATGTGGCCTCATCAGTGCTGACTATTGTTGATGCAGCCCAGGATAACTTTGATTCAAGGGTATGTTGTTGAATCAGTTTGATCATTTTTTCCATAGGCATCAGATCCCTTGCTTTTTTTCAGTTTCTCACATTTTCTTTTGTCCAGCTGCCTTTTCCTGCAATATTCAGAGCAAATTTAGGTGAGAACTCTTTTATGTGTTTATCTTGGAGTGTTTTTTTCAGGTGAAAGATTTCCATTTTACTACCATAATACTACATCAAATAAATGTATTTCCTTCCACAGGAAATTAATGAAATTTATTTTTCTTCTTTTCCATTTCTACTGTATTCTCAGAGTTGTACTGTACTCCAACTCAGCAGTACCTTCCCACTGATGCACATACCTGTGCTACAGACTGATCACGATACAGGTGCTAAGTAGTATTTCTATTCTGCCTCCTAATTAGCACTGACAGTTTGGGGTGTTTGCAAGCAAAAATTGATTAATGGGAAGTTATTGGGGTCAAATGAAGGTGGGAGGCATTATTTGTCTACTGAAAAATATAATTTAGCAGGCACTTCCCTTTAGTGCATCTGCATCTGCAAACTCACAAATATGAGGAATTGTAAAGATATTTTGAATTTAGGAACCATTCCAAGAACTGGTCTTGTCTCTGTTGTATCAGAAACCAAGAAATATGACTATTCAGATCCTTTCTTACTTAAAAAAAATTGTTTACCAGTGTGAGTGTAAGGGCAAGGCATAGCAGGTAAGGCTGCAGTTCTGTCCAGAGATAGATGCTGGAGTCTGTTTGGAGCAAGTCTGCTGATCAGCAAGAGTGGAAGGACAGAGATGGTGAAGGAGAGTACTTGAGTCCTCGCTAGGTCTGCTTGCCACCAGAGGACTATGAGGTGGTGCTAGCAGTTGATGCCTGCTTCAGAGAGGACATCTCTGCACACTGGTGCTGGCTGGCAGCATCAGCAGTCATCTTGGCTCTCTGGCAGCCTGCACATACAGGAGCTGAGCAGCAGACCATGGCTATGTAGAAGCACATGTAGAGGTTTGCTCCCTCTGCAAGTGGGGCCATCCTGAAAAAATGCAATCTTACCACAACTCTAACAGCCATGAAACACGAGAAGGAAGGAAGATTTCAGTCTAAAGTGAAAAAAAATAAAGCTCTAAAATATTGAGAATCCTTCTGATTTTTCAGTGTATGTGAAGAATGGAATTTAAGCAGATCTTAGGCTTATTGGTGGTTTATGAGATATTATTTTGGAACTCATTACTTCAGTATTGTCTGAATGCAGTCAGAATTCAGAAGCTGAGAAAAAATTGTCTTGATAGTAATTTCATTTGTGCCATCTCAAGTTCTAGGATTGTGTTGAGGCTCAAACCTGATGGGAGCTTCTCTCATTTCATCAAGTTCACTGACAAGCTTGGGCCATGAAAACTAACTCAAAATTTCATGGGGGTTATTTGAACCCTAGTTTGAAGTCCAGTTTACAGCAGCAGAAAGCAGACAAAATGCATAGATTTTTGACAGAAATTTTCAAGTGTGGAACTTGGAAACTGGAACTCGATGGTGCAAGACTTCTGGAATTGCTAGTTTGCTCAAGGAATACATACCAAAAACATTTTCAGCATTTTGACTAGTTTTTATTACAGTGTAAAGATTAAGCAGAAGCCCTCGCTTCTTGCACACTGTGAAGGCATATGCCATACAGGCAACTCCTACAAAATTAGACTGGAGAAATATCCAGAAAAAAATAAGGGTCTAATAAACAAAGGATTGATAAATGGAAACCTCAACCCAAGCTTATTAAATAGTTCAGGATGATGATCCTCAGACTTATGACTTCAGAGAACTATAGATGTTCAGAGGTGTGAAGCAACTCTGTGTTTTCCAGGAAAAATGCATGGGGGATTGATTGAGGGAGTTCTGCTCTAGGCAAAGCAGAAATTACACAAAGGATATTTCATGGAGGCCAAACCCACAACTTTACAACCTGCGAAGGGAAGTATAAGACTTCCTAAACACCCTGGCTAGAAATAACTGTAGTTGGAAACATAAGCTGACAAACAGGTTTTTTGCATTATATCTTAAGCTATTTGAAAAAAGGGTGGTATGAGAATTAAGGCTTGAAGAATTCCCCTAAGGGAGAACACTGATGGAAGAAAAGACAATACTACAATTACTTGAAATAAGAGGAAAGTAACAGAATTCAAAAGTGGAATTCTTTCCTTGAAAGGAATCTGCTTTGGTCAGGAGGTGATAGAAAGGACTGTAGCTGAAGGGAAAGAGGTGGTGGCAGGGTGACATGAGCTGAAAGAAGAGGGAAGCATCTGGACACCTGGGAAGTCTAATAGGAAATAGTGCCAGAAGGCACTAATTTCTCTGGTTTTCACTTCAGTGTATTCTGTGTTGCAACAGATTTATCTTCTACCTGGCAGCCATTGTTTGCCATGTGCACTATGTTTCTGGGTCATAAGAAAATAACATATTTTTATATTTGCAACATGTCTTTTACCCACCTTTCATAGGATGGACTGGTCCAGGTGACCCTTAGCTCCTCTTGCAGCCAGTCCTTGCACGATCATAGGCTGGATTTGTGTTGGAAAACAAATCAGTTGTTCTCCAGCGCAAACTCTTTCTCAAAGCATGGTCTGCTGTCAAGTTAGACATGATTCTTTCAGGGCTTGACAGCTGCCAGTCAGCTCTCAAAGATATCCAAGGATGGAGACAGAACAATCTCTCTGGATAGGATCCTCTGCTTCTTGAGAAAAGTTGCCATGGTATAAAAGTTGGGGTTTTTTTGGGTTTTTTTCTTTCTTTCCTTAAATCCAGTCTGAATCTCTTCTTTCAGCTTATGTCTGTTATTTCTCATCCTCCCACCATGCACTGGTAGCTACATCTTGTGGATGACTTCTTTGTGTGTACTGGGATCCTGCTGTCATATCCCCCCGAGCCACCAAAATCCAGAGATGAGATAACACTATCAATACCCTACCCTCACTGTGTTATGACACCTAAAGGCTAAAGGGTACTGTTATCTGCAGTGAAATGTTCTTTATTAGAGCAAGAACTTTTTGAAATAGAGTCAAAGAGAAATTGATGCAAAAATATCAGAGATTTGGTCTTGCTAAACTGTGGTTGCTTTTCCAGACTTGGATGTTGCTGAAAATAAAATATCACAAGAAATTTTGAAATTTCTGCTGCTTCCTTATTTTTTTCATTTGGCATCTCAACAATGATGTAAAACCAGCTCTGCACATGAGGAATATATAATTTATTAAATTTTGAGGAAAGTAATTTTTTAAGGCTTTGTGTAGATTTCTGAGCCTTAAAAAAACATATATTGAAAGTTGTCAATAGTGCCCATTAAAGATGATCTGAAGTGCACAAAACAGAACCAGGACAAAGTTTAACATTTTTTCCTGCAAGAAGATTCTCAGAGAGACATTGTAGCTTTACTTCCAGGCATTAAGCACCTACAGAAAATTTCAAAGTCACTTGTCAAATTTATCAGTGCTTTGAACATTCTTTTAAACCAAAACCAGAAAACTTCTGTTAAATTTTATCAGGTATATATTTTGGCAAGAAAATCTGTACTAAAAAAGATAAAATAGCAAGCCGCACATCTTGGGAAACCATATGAAGATGTTTACAGAAGGTTCAACACAGACATTTAAGCAAAGACTGAAGAAAATAAGTCTTACATACAAACCTTTAACCAGAAATTCATACTTTGATAACATTTATAGAAAGGCAAAACCAGAAACTAAAGGCTAGGATTCCTGAAAGCCTCCCTAGAAAAGATGGACCTGAAGGCTTACAAAAATTTGAATACCCAGCGCCTAGGCAAAAACTGCTATCTAATACAAATAGGAAGAAAATCCCAGCTAAAGCCAGTGTGAACTGTAAGATTAAACAGGCCATGACCCAAGTCCCATCAGGCATTCAGTGTACTCTAAAAAAGAAAATAGGGGAGAAAAAAACCACATCCCAAATTGCCCAAACCTCATCAACTTCTTTGTGACAAAGGTATTTCAGCTCCTGCCAAAAATGCTTAAACTTTCCTGGATCCCATCTGTGAGACAAGGACAGAACATAAGGCAAGGACAGAACCTGGTCAGGATCTCTGAAGTTATTCATTGCCTTGTAGTTCTGTTTCACTGATAAATTTGAATGTAAGTTGCTGGCAAGCAGACTGGAAAAATTATGTCCTAGCCTGATAAATACCTAAAATGCAGAGCCTATCTCAGACTGCACAGATGAACTGATTCCAACCATTCTTATGAAAGCAGAGAGGAAAGAAATGTTTTCTAACCATAAAACAAAACAGGAAAAATATCTCTGATGTTGGAGAAAAAACAAGGTCAGGTTTTCTAAAGAAAATATTTTGGGAGAAAGGTGTCATTTTTACTCTCCACCTACAGTACTGCCACATGACGGGATACAAACAATTACTGTCAAGATCCTACTTTTGTTTAAATATTTGCAAGGTCATTAGACATTTCGAAGTTCAAGGGAATACACTGAATTAAAGATATTCAAGGAATAATGTGCTGGATCTCTATCCTTAGAACAGTTAGAACAGGTGCTACAGACATTTAATTATTGCCGAGGAAATGTTAAGTAATATGCTCTTCAGATTTTTTTCTAAGTCCCAATTATAAAGCAAAAACTGAAGTCACAAATAGTTATTTTGTGAAATTTACAATAATATGAATGTTATATATATGGATATAAATGCAGATTTGCATTATTTCTTTAGTAATTTGGCATTTTATATTTAGTTATACAAATTTTCTTTAGATGTATATGACATATAGTTGAGCTTAAGCCCATGGCCCCAGTTGCAGCAGAAAGTAAAAAAAAAAATCTTTGAATGAGAAACGTTAGTATTTAATTGTCTTGTCATAATTAAATGCACAGGAGCATCTTGTAAGATGACAAGCTCTAACATATGGTGTAAGTGTTTTTTACCTTTTTATAATAATTACTTGAATATACTTGATTTATACTTTGAACACTGGCAGGAAATATGTTGTCTCCCAAAAAAAAGAGTGACAATTCATTAATGTGGGTACATCTTATCAGAGATGACAGTTTTTCCTTCTACAGTCTTTTCATTCTCTCTGAAGTAACCCTGGAACTCTCTGGTGCAACTTAAATTGAGGTAATGGTATTGTCAAAAGCAATTGCAATGTTTAAAGAATGAGTTGTTCAATTACCCATATACATCATGCAAAGGAAATTCCCAAAAAATTTTCAAATTATTTTGTTAGCCAGTGCTGTTGTCTATGGACTTGGTATCACACATGATGTCTATTTAAATAATAATCAAACGTGCGCATGAAGGGTATGAAAAATCTTAGCAGAAGACTGTGAGGGTATTTTGTCCCCTTCATCACAAGTAAATGGGAAGTATGTGTGCATATTAACCTGAATTTAATCTTTGTCTGGGATGCTGCACCATACTCAGCAAGTCCATGCAGCCAGAGCAACGCAGGGCACTGACAGCTCTGACCCTGCTCAGCCCAGCTACGAGCAGCAGGACAAAATCTTCCTGCTGTGTGGCAGTGCAGAGGCAGTGCTGGGGAATCCCCATCTCCTTTATCCTTCCAGCTCTGCTCCTGCCTTGTCCCATACAGCGGCTCAGCGAGGTGGATTTGCTGAGGAAGTGTGGCAGGAGCAGCACCTTCCACTTGTGCAGAACGCAGTGTGCACATACAGCATCCCTGACTGCAGACACTTCATCTGCTGGGGTTGAGGGGTGTTGAGAAGCTCTGCTGGAGGCCATGCCACAGCCAGGTCTTTCCAAAGATCTGGGCAAGTGGTTTGAATCCTACTGAAATCACTGTTCCCCAGGCAAGAAAGAATGTGTACTAACAAAAGCCCAAAAACCCTGAGTGTGTTTAGTCCTACTACTGCTTTCAAGTCACTGTTGTTGTCTCATCCATCACAGACACCCCTTTCTTCTGGATCAAGTCTCTGCCTTCAGCTCTTTCAACTCACTAGTGAACCATTCTTTGTGTCTTCCTACTGATGCCAGTATTTATTACTCCAATATGGGAAAAAAAACATGCATGAGAGAAGGAAAAGAGCGAAGATTATAAATACATTTTCTTAGCTTTTTGCACTTAGACTGTCAAAAAGATTCATGACTGAGCAATATAACAGTAGGATAATTAAAAAGCCATTCTTTTGGAATGTCTTCAGAAGTCCCTGTTTTTGGCACACTGCTAAAATAAAAGTCAGCATGAAAGTTACAAAAGATTCTATTTTTATTTTCACTCCAGTGATTTCCCCCCTGCTACCCTGACTCAGATTTCTTTCTTCATTATGTGCAAAACTGAAGTAAATGAAGCACACATCAAAATAGTTCAGCTAAGAGAGGAGTCATTGAAAGGATCATTGCTTTAACAAGGATCACTTAACTTTCCTTCCATATTTTCTACGATCACCTTCATTTTTCTTCTGAAGCCAGAACTCCCCAGGCAAAACTTGACTAAAAAATTTTAAAATGTTTCTTGTACTTGCCACATATATAAGACTAAACTTTTATTATCTCTCTGCCATTTTGAACAAAATTTTGAATTATTTTTGCTTACATTTATTTTTAAGTAGACTTCCTGGGTTCATCAGATTTCTGCTTTCATCCAACATATACCTAGCTTGCCTCTTAGAACAGGCTGTGGTCTGGCCATTCTCAACTCCGACCTTTTATCACAAAAACCAGATTGAGGAGTTAAATAGTCTTATTGATTGCCACTTTACCTGCCTGAACAAAATCCACAAAATTAAAGCAGCTCAGGGCCTGGAAACTTCTTTTGGTTTAGGTAGATGGCTGTGTTCAAATAGCTTCGTGTTTTCCTTTAAATTCTACAATTTCTCAGTTGAAGTTCAAGGTAATGTGTTGTAATTATCTTCTTATCTCTTTACTACCCTTTCTGAGTGATTGAGCTTTCCTTGGTGTTAGAAATCTAATACAGATCACTGAAATGAAATATATATATATATATATATATATATATATATATTTGGTACTCAGATCAACTCTGACTTTGGCCTACATCAGAAACATCATTAAAATAATTTGGATGTAGATTCATGACATTTATAGGGCTGGATGTTATGGTATGCTCCCAGTTTATGGCCTCTGTGTATGAGGCTTCATAAACATCTTTTGTGAAATCCTATCTTCACTCATGATAATGTCAAAAATCCTGTGAGTGTCAATGGAGCCAGGCTGTCACTACTCAGTTTTTTCAGGGGCTTTTTGCTAGGTTTTCAGCCCTTCTCTTCACCGTGGAATTTCTGATATCACAGTTGTGCCGGTAAAACCCCTTAGTGCAACCACAATGGGCAAGTAGTGTTTTCTCACTGAAAAAATATTTTGTAGATGTACTTCAGCTACCTGCTTGAAAGTCATATCCAAACCCAACTGGAATTCCCTTTTGGCAACACAAAAATGTTCATGTCAATAACTTTGCTGGCATTGGATCATAAGTTTGAAGAGGATGCATGAGTTTTTCATTAAATGCAAATGTAGTCATGTCATGGTAATGTGGGATATGGGCATGGCCCACTTAAGGGGGTTATGAAATGGCTGTTTTTTAAAATCAGCTGTTATGAAAACTTTACACATAATTAGGGGAGGAAGAGATCTTTGTTACTTTGATTTGTGTTAATGGAGCGCTCAAATATTTTGGCCATGTTTAAGGACCCTACTGGAAAAACCCCCTAAGACAGGACCTGCACAAAACACAAACAGTGCATGCATAAGGCAGGACAGAAGAGAAGGATGTAGACATTGTGGACATACATAAGGAGTATTGGCACACCATCAGCTTTAGAGCATTTTTTTCACCATTTTTGGGGAGGGAAAAAAAAAAAAAAAAACAAAACTGCTTAGACTCAAAAGAGAACTAATAAGTGACTATCACAGCTAAAACACCTCCTCCAACAGTGAGGGGCCAATTAAAAGGAAGTACTAAAAGGGTCTTGCTTGAAAATTGTTGCAGCAAGCAACATAAAGGTTAACACTACAAGTCAATCAGAGATGGAAGTTGATGTTGTGATAATGAATAAGAAATAGGTGGAAGAAAGCCCTGAGTGGTCTTGGAAGAGATATCTCTTTTGTTTGAGGGGGAGGTGAGGAGCCAAGTGTGCACTAAGAGAAGGGGTAGAAAGATCAAAGCAACAGGCTGGGAAAATTGTCATTAAAACAGCATTCTTGAAGGCTCTGACCAGACAAGATGCATTTGTCAAGGTCGGGGGAAAGGATGTTTAAGATATGAGTGTCTGTATGACTTGAACTGCCTGTTACAAATCTTGTTGAAAGATAAGATTCCTTGAAAATGTAGGATGTCAGGAAATGTCTGGTAAGAAGTGCAATGGATTGTGTGCATTCATGTAGTCATACACAGAGCATTTTAGCTCTCTCTCATTCATGACTATGGCATTATACAAAAGCAATCATGAGTGGGAATAACTGCCTCAAATATAGCCCAAAACTGAATATAATTTAGCAAAATCTAAGGTACATGCAATCTAAATGATGGTTTTTTCCCTTGTTGTGACAGTGGAATCTATTCACCTTCATGATAGAGCACAGTTACTACTGTGGTCCTCAGGCTGTAACAGAAGAAATCTTGGCAAAACATGTAAAAGTGTCAATGACCATGAAGAATGAGAAAATTCCAAAAACTATTTATTTAGACTTATATAAGAGAAGAGCATTTTATGAATCTCTGCTACTACTGAAATGTTTGCTAGAAAAATAGGCATGATGAGCAAGCCCTCTAGCACACCACTGAGGATATGCATGCCTAGAGAACTAAACCTGGGTCTGGAAAAGTCCAGTAGCCTTTCAGATGTGATGCTAATTATTAGTGCTGGGTTGCTCATTGAGAGAGTCCTGAAATCCATCTTACCAACTGTGGAAAAAGCAAGAACTCTGGCAACCAGCTAGCAGAACCACATGCCCTTGTGCAGGGAATGGTGAGCAGGTTCTTGTTTTGCTGAGATCTTCAACTAAGCTTCTGTCAGTACCATATTTAGTTCAGCACTGTCTGCCTGAACTGCAACATTTTAAACAGTTTTTTGCACACAGGTGGAAACGTGGTTTTAGGACTGTGACACAGACCTAGATGAAACATTCCTTAGACATCAGTGTTCCAGGTTGATATTGACTGATGCAGAGGAAGACATCAGCACAGAGATCTAAGGGAAAGTGAAAAAAAAAATGAGATCCAAACTTAAGTATGCCTTATATATATTTTATATAACCTTATATATTTTCATGCAAACATTACCACGTTAAAGAAGCAATTTCTCTTCAGAAAGATGCTCTAATTGTGTCACATAGGAACACAAACAATACATTTGTACACAAGCAGTACATATGACCAGAATTTCTGGTCATATATTTGGCATAACTGTATGTAGTGGTTTACCTCTATACCCAAATGTAAAGCAAGTAAAAAACAAAATCAGTCTGAAACTATTGCTCACAACAGAGTTGGCCTCCAGAGCTGGATTTTCTGAAATATAAACAGTGAAGTGAGAGTGTTCCATTTTCTACTGCAGTGCTGTTTATTTAAACCCAAATCTGCAAATATGATTGAAGTTTGGCTTGGATTCAACAATTTGATAAGGTATTTAAAGCTGCAGCACCATGTTTTGAATCACAGACTATTTTGTTTCTTTCAGGCTTTTTGTTATGTCACTAGGCAAATTCTCCTTCTTTGGCTTATTTTAAAATAATTTTTAAAGATATTAAAAATGGAACTGTGGGAAACTCTTCTATAAGACACAAAACCACACGCAAGGCTTGTCTGCTGAATAGAATCTGGGCTTCAGAAGCCCTTGTTGAGTTTCAAAGATTTGCAAGAGTTTGCTCCAGGATCATCTTGAAGCTTCTGGTTAATGTGAAAATATAACAACAAGAATTTTCAAAGAATTTTAGGCACTAGGAAACTATGAACAAAACATCATCCTAAGATCTGTAAGTCTCAGTGGAATAAACAGCATTTGGAACCTGATGCACTTCAAAGTGAAAGGCTTTTTTAAAATACATCAGCAGCATTTAATAATCCTTTACTTTTAGATTACCTGATAAAACAGGCTGAATTTAGCAGAAAGCTTGCAGCTGAGGTCAAAACTCCCTAGATTGCAGCCACATAGTATTCTTAATTGAAAAATTTTTAGAGGCTGAACAAAGAAAAGAAAATTTCATTATGTTCTATTTCCATGCAGTATAATTACAGCATTGTGTAAATAACACAGCTTCCCTAAGGTCACACCAATATATCACTAGCAATGTAGGAGGAGGTGCAAGAACTTCAGGTGGTGGATCTCCAGCTTTATCCTAAAACAACACAGTGCCTCTAATTATGAGAATCTTGAGAATCAGGATCCTTAGATACTTGCTGAATTGTTCTACTCCTTGCTCAAAATAAAAGGCTGTAGTTTCTCTAGGTACTTGGAAAGAGAGAATGCATAAATCATTTGCATTGATAGCAACAGAAGGCAATTTTCTAAACTTCTGTCTTTAGGAGGTGATGAGTGTGTCTTTTTAACATAACTACAACTGCATCAAAAGTGTTTTTACAGCACCTGCTCTTAAAATTAGTTTATGACTTTACATGACATGCTTCACATTGAAATTCAGCTGACCATTATTCAGTCTTTTTAAAAGAAAATTTATTTATTATGAATTTGAACAAAACCAACACAACTTATTCAGGTATGAAGTTCCACATCATCAGTGACCCACATCATCAAACATTTGGGAGACCTGCACAATCAGATTTAAATTCTGGCAAGAGTACTAGACAACTTTTCTGTTACATAGAAAGTTTCTTTCTTCTCTTCCTTTGATTAGGACACTGTTCCCAAAACAGTAATTTGTAAGATATGCCCCTGGCATAATATTTCATATTTACATGTTAAAAAGCTGCAGGCTAGCATCTTCATGGGGCCTTTTGCAAGGAATTGAAGGCATTTTTACTAAATGCCTAAAGTCTGTAATTCACCCAGAACATTCACTAGCAAATTTTCCTCATTGGAAAATGGAAATGTGGCTTTCATATGGCAGCCTCATGCCAAATAGACATTTCCCCAGTTTCAGCCATGCCCAGAATGTTTCAAAGGGTCTGCAATCAAGCACTGTGGTGTTGTCCTAAGTGGCAGGTCAAATGCAAGCTGGGGCTTTGCATGTACTTCAGCATAGCAAAGCTGAAGTCAGTGCTACACAGTTTTCCCCAGCTGAGAATATAGATCTCAGTTCACATCTGGACATTTCTGTCTTCACAAGACACTGCTGTCTAGGAATTTGTGAAAATTATCTATGTCTGGCACGAAACAGTGTATACAGAGAGCAGATTACAGCTGCCTCACAGAGTCTGGAAGTCCTAGAGCATCCAGCAGCTAGATGAGGCTCTGTTGATGGAATCATAGAAAATACTAACCATAAAAAAATTCATATTTAGCCGGAACCATACATCAACTGTCTGACAGCAGTGGCTGGGAAACAAGAACTCCAATACATGCACTTAGCATATATACACACATGCACAGGCACACCAGGTTTCATCTTCTGTTTTCATTTTGTGTTAAGAAAGAATCTGGGATGTCTTGAAACCCTCATTTCTTTCCTCTGAAACTTGGTAAAACACAGAAACCTCATAATGAAAAGCTGCTACCCTCATCTTTTGAAGCCTCACCACCACTAGCCTGAGAAAACCAAACCACTATGTAGCATGGGACATAGCTCTCTTCTTCCCTTGTGAGAAATGTCATCCTAAACCAGAGATTCTTTACAAAAAGCTTTTTGTGAAGCTTCATAAAAAACTAGAGTTTTTCCTGAAAAGTTACACTTTCAAGAAATCAGCATTTTCAAGGGAAGAGGTGTTTAATAAAAAAATTCCTGACCAGCTTGTGTGTGGAAAACCACTTGAGAACATATTGATTGGCACCTTGATGCTTGATGCATGCCTGCTTCACCAGACCATGTCCTTAATATTATACACATGTAAAACTATCATGTCTTTCATCCTGAAGGAATGTGAAAGTACTCCTAAAGCAACATACACATAATGCAAATGACTCAGTCCTGTCTCTGGCAAATATCTGAATTCCTTTTGTCCTTCAAACCAGGGTAATAAGGGTTTGTCCTCTGTGGAACTGATTCTCCAAATTAACTGGAGAATTTATGGACTAGACAGCAGAACATATGGTAGAAAAGCTACAGATGGGGATTTACCTTAGATTTGGACTTCAGTTACTGGTGCCAGTAATAAAACCTTGTGCAGTTACTTGATATTTGTCTTTTTCTTTTTATTTTGGCATGTCTGCATGCATATGCCAGTGAATATTATGATATTTTCTGCAAATATGTACTAGATCCCTCCAGACCAAATTGCTTTAAATAAATCTATGTTTATAAATGAGCACACCCATGTCAACACTGATACATAACATACAGGTTGCATCAAACTTCATCAGAGTTAGAACCAGGGCTTAGTTGTACCAGTCTGGCAAATGTCTCATTGGAATACTTTAATAGTTAAGTATAAAAGTGATTATTCCAGGAACTCTGAGACACACATGCTTGGCTCATTTTTATTAGGTATGTCTGTAAATAGTGGTGCTGTGTTGGCTGGCACCAGAATAGGGCTTGGCCCTCAGCATTGCACAGGGAGCATAAACTTGGCAAGTCTGCCTTACAAATCACATATAAATCAGACCTGCCCAGGAAACTGGTCCCATTGCTAGAGTTCCTATTCCCACACACAAGATTAATCTTTGAAGTCAAGTGCCTTAAAGATGTTTTTGTTTAAATTGTGGTAATGTAGACATTAAAGTTTCAAGGAGTTTATTCCTTCAGCAAATATTTTTACAAGACAAATAACAGTTGTCCTATTTTAATATTGTTTCATATTTTCTTTGTGGAGCCATAACATTTAATCTAAAATAATCAGATGAGAAAATAATACATATCTGCATAATTTTTTTTATTTCAGCTACTGTTTCCCAGCTTCTCTCATCCCACATGGTTGTGAATATTTGTTTTGCTCTCTGACATATATATATGCATATTATTTTATATATTATTTGAGAATGAGTATGGAAATGTAAACTGGAATCTTGGTGAGACAGAATATGAAGTATTGTAGACTAATATATTTTGGGAAAAAGTTATATTTTGGTCTGTATCATATGCTAGTTTTTTCCAAGGAACCTTGTAATTAATAAAGCAGGCTTAATTTTTCTGCTCCTGGAAATTTTTGAAATGAAGGGTTTCCTGATCTAATAATGCTCTTTCTGAACACAGGGAAGTGTAGGTGCATCCACTTCCAAATGAAATTAATGGGTACGATGTTTAGCAGCCTGAGCTGCTAAACAGGATGAGTATTCAGAAATCACTTCTGAAAAATAATAATTTTCTAATCAAGTTTGAAGTAGACAGTGGTTTGAATAAGGCTTGATTTTCTCAGCTCTAATTAGTGTTGGCTAAAGACTTAAGTACTTTGACCCCTATCCTTGTGCATTACCCATGAAAGAGACAAACTGAAACCCAAGCAGAAACCACTTATTGCTGAAGAAGTGTATAAAGTTGCTTCAAAATATTTCTGGATTGCAGCCAAAATGAATTGATTTGCAGAAGAGAATGATGTTTAAATAAATATGTATGTATGTATATATCACATCATGTAGCTAGATGCTCAGAAGGCAAAGTATTCTCCACAGAATATGATATTTCATCTTTAGACTGGAGGGAATTTTATTGGCTTGAAAAGTAGATCTCTTACTGAAAATATCTACAGAGAGAGAAGTTATGTTTGACAAGCCTGTTCCAAAGTAATACTCCTATCACTAGTAACAGCTTTTATAATTAAAATAAACAGATCACACCCGTCAAATTTGTTTCAGCTACGAAGTTTGTAGTTGCTGCCATTAACAATTACATTCACTACAAGTGTGTGGGAGTAACTTATATTGCTGAGTGTATAATATAATTTATTTTCATATGCAGACATGCTTTTATTGTTAAGTGAATCTAATATAGTGATAAGGTTCTCAAATAGATGTACAGGTTCACCACTATACTTCACAGAGGTTATTTTCCCCAGATTGTGTAAATATAAAATGTACACATCTGATACTATTCTTTTGAAAGGTAAAGCATCAGTATTTATTGTTAGGAATCTGCTACTGAAGGCAAAAGGTAAAAGAGGGGAGTACTAAGCATTCACTGTATTTTCTCTGCAAGACACTCCACCTCAAAAAACTTGTACATGCGACTTCTATGACAGTGAAATTTTCAGAAATCTTCTTCCCAATCCTTGTGGAAAGGTGCATGCCAAATTTCTGCCTATTATTTTCAACAAAGGATGCACTAAAAAAGACAGCAGAGTGCTTACAAGGCAGAAGGTTGGAATATGCATGGAACAAAGGAGGATCACTCTGGATGCAGTGGTCCCCCAGAAAGATGAAGAGAAATATTCATTGTTCTTGTCATCTCACTAATGATTTTGTGGACATTTGTAATTATTCTGACTGCAGATTAGCCACATCAGTACCAAATACACATTAAGTGATAAAACAGAATTCCTGTACCAGAATACCCTCTTCAAAGAAAGGGGATGCAATTTAAACTGAAGAAATGCAAGAGATAAACAGAATTGAATTATATCAAGTGCTAAGTTCAAATGTTAAAGTTGTCTAGTTACATGAGTAGTGATGTATGATACAGAGAAGCATGAACTGTTCCAGTGGAAAGCATTAAGCAGGATATAAAAGAAATTGCTAGGGTAAAACAACAGCAAAGCTGGTATATCAGCAGAGATCTAAGTGAAAGAAATGGGGAGTCTGCACACTGGAACAAGTATGACCCAAATTTCGCATGCAAGGATGGGAAGGGAGGATATAGCAATGAAACAAGAGGTGTGGGAAGGGCGTAAAAACACAACAGGATTCAAGACATGAGGGTACAGCAGAAACAAAACTTCCGTCAGGGCTTTTGAACAGGATGTTGAAGGAGTGAGAGAGAAAAGAGGACTTAGAGCAAGAAAGGAACAATTATTCAGCTGAGGAAGAAGAAATTATTTTTAGCTGATTAAATTAGGTACGCTGCGCAGGGGAAGCTGGGTGCCAGGAAAGGAGGTACACAAAAGGAGGTTGAGGTAGGCCATAAGAGCAAAATTATGAGTGACACAGAAGAAAAATAGGTAGGTTTAGAAGATTATAGAAGCAAAAAAGGCAAAATTGAATGGGGACCCAAATATTGGGAAGTGAGGAGTGAAAAGCAGTTTCATGGTTGTAAATCTGAGCATCTGGAAAGATGGAAGACTTGTCAACAGTGATGAAAGAAATGGCATGGGGAATGGGTTTGGAGAAAAGACAAGAATTTCTCTTCTTTCTGGTTAGTTAAACAGGGGGCAAAGGGAAGGGGGCAGAGAAAATGCCTGCAAAAAGGAAGATCCTGAATTTGAAGAACTAGATATCAAAATTGCCACCTAGGCATTAGGCAGGACACCAAGGTGGCAGTGAGCTGACCCAGGAGAGCAGTATGTACAAAAGCATGAGAAGATTAAGGAGGCACACCCAGACATCTGTGAGTCTACATCAGCCAGCGAGAGATGCTCAGTTTCTAAACCTGCACCATGGCACCCAGCCAGTAAGCTACAGCTGCTGCATCAGCAAGACTGACAACATCTAAGGAAGATTTTGAGTTAGCAGTTTCACTGAGGTCTCAGCTTGACACAAATCCAACAAATACATGTTGAGCTACAAACTTTCCATATGTTAAAAGTACTGATTCCCCTGAAAGCTGCACACATCTCATGGAGGCCTGAAACAATATCTTTTGAGATAATTTAGCCCTGGCACTTAGAGCAAAAAGGTGCTCAAAGTTCACTCTCTGCAGTAACAGAAGTGTTAGAACTGATCATGGCCTGACAAGGGTTGTACTTTAAAACAGAGCAAAAGCTTCACAAAGAAGCAACATCTCTGTCTCATCTACCCTGAAACAACTTGAACAGAATTCTCTGTCTTTTTGGTCCACAAAATTTAAAATGCAGCACTGGTTTTATTTTAGAGAGAAAATACCTATGTAATTTAGATGAAGCAAAGATTAGTTTTAATCAGTTTGGACATTTACATGAATCAGAACAATAACTGGCATAAATAGAATCAAGATTTTAAAAGTATGGGAGAGATATCAAACCTACAACTTCCAGGCTTAATCCATGTTATGTCTGAACAGCAGCAGGAGAATTTTCCACCCCTTTCTACTAATGCTGCTCCATATCAGAGACAAAATATTGGGGCACATTGCACTGTGGGTACCCTGACAGTTCCTGTGCTCTTACCTGTGCCTGATGCAGGTCCATAGGCAGCTCCAAAGAGGCCTAAAATAGAGACCCTTAGGTTGCTCACTGATAATAGTTATTTTCTGTGCTTGTTTATTTTAATTAAATACTAAGAGATATCTAAAGTTATATGAAAATCATAGTTTTAAAGTAGAGCTCTTTTAAGTCTAGTTGTAGAATCAGATTGTGGCCATAGCTGAACCTGACAACATTTTTGCTGAACCAACACAAAGGAGATCATGTGTTTGCCATGTGGAATCTTAAGTCTTGTAACATATTTGAAGTAAGTATCCACTTCCAATTATAAAAGGTCCATGTTAGAAAAGTAAGTCTCAAAATATACAGTACCAATCCTCTGCTCTCTTTATTTTAATGAAAAAAAATTACACAATTTAGCCCAACTGCCAATTCATTTCATACCCAATACTCCTTCCCATTTATCTCCACTCATTTAAAAGTCCCTAGACTCCTCAGAAAGGAAGCTCATCACAAAATCCTCCCTGGGAACGTGGATGAGAAAAGCATGAGATGGAAGAGAATGAGCTGTTAAACCCCTGGTCTGTGTTACCATGTTTGATAGAGTGGAGGAGTAGGTACTTTGCTGTTCCATCAGTAGAGAGGAGTGAGAATAATTGCCTCAGTGGGGCACTGCTCCTGCCTGGCACCTTTCCACTCTCAAGCAACACAGTCATAATCCCACACTAGGCAATGTCAGTTTAGCCCTGGACATCCCACTACCAGTGAGCTGGCTGGTCATGCATACCTTTTGCATCCTTTGAAGGAAAAAATGCCTGCCTGGAGATTTTGCAGGTCACCCGGGTGCTGCAGCAATACAACCCTAGTGGGAAGACCCAGTTGCCTCCTTCAACCTGACCATTTAATCTGTACAGGCATGATAAATTGTCATGCAGTCATTCAAGAGTGTGCACATCCTTATAATGCTACTGATGGGTGTCCCTTCTGGATGACTTATTTCTAGCATTGCACCCTTAGCATCCCTATTGCTTTGTTCTGTATTGAACAAGATAATATCCTGACACCTCATGACAGCAGCAGCCACCAGATGAAGGAAAATCACATGAAGTCAACATTAAAGAGCACAGGAGATGAAAAGCCTTCTTTATATTTAGCACAGAATACAAGGCCAGAAAATAAGAAAAGATGGGAAATTATTCTTTGAGAAATACAAACTGGAGGAAAGCTTAGTAAAATCAGACCATTTTTCAGAATTAAAGAGGACAGAGAAATCACAAAATCTGCACAAAACCAAAAAATAAAAAAATCAGTAAATAATAGATTGAATAAGAGAATTTGGGTTATCTGTTGGGGGAGAAGAAAATGAACATGAGGTGTTGAGGGGATCATGAATCATGCTTCAATATGAAAGAAATAATTTGTAAAAAAATGGAAAAACAAAAGAATAAGGGGAATTGGCACAGAGCTGACAGGAATCTGAAATGCTTTTGATGTTATGATTAACAGAGAGCAGGGGAAAAAGAATGAAGGACAAAGAGGTTTTTCTAGAAAATGTTAGCCCGGCCTTTAAACAAACTGTCAAAAATATTGTGTATGGTGATACAAATGAACAGAAAGGAGAAGGCTCAGTCAGACTGTGGCAACAAAGTATGAAAGCAAATGAGAAAGAAAGAAGCTTGTATTTAAAAAAAAAAAAAAATCTACAAGTGCATAGGAGGTTGTCAAAGTCATCTCCTCTAGAGATGATGCACAAGGTAAATTCAGGGGCAAATATAGCCAAGATGAAGAGAGAACCAAAAAAATATACAATGCATCAGATGGACGGACAAATGATGCGGCGAGAGGTAAAATGTCTGCCAAGTATGAAACTGAATATAGAGCTGAGTTGGCAGATAACACAATCAAGAAATTCTCCCAGCTCTCTGTCTGACAACCTGCTTTATTAAAGTTTTATAAATGTTTGAAATTTGACTTAATATTTCTGAGGAAATATCTCCCTAACTATGCTAACAATCTGATTCCCTACCTTCTCTTTCTTTGAATTCTTCCATCCTGCAATGGTTGCACCACTCACTCTTGACTGGTAGTGGAGATGTGGGGGGTTTACTGCAGGATTTTCATCTTAAAAGCAGCTAAGAAATCTATTAGTCCTATCTGAAGGTAAAATCACTTTTTCAGACTGCTGCTGACACAACAGATCTTTCTTCAGAAAACAAACAAAAAGGACCACTTTCCCCACATTCTGTAATTTTTTATCTGTAATTCATGTAGTAAATCTCAGAATTGTCCCTTGGTAATCTAAATTAAGCTGAATAAGTTTTTCCCTTCATCTATAGGATTGGCTTACTACACAGAGGGTAGAGTTAGTCTGCTGGCCCTTGGCACTGAAAATGCAAATTGAATCCTGGCGTTGACAAGAATGTTTGGATTTGGTATAAAAGAGACTTAGTCACGGTACATTTCCAGCTCCTGATTATGCCAAAGCAGGAGGGCTGAGTGAATGCCAAGAAACAGCGGTTGCCACTCCCCTCCCCAAGGGAAGGAAAAATGGATAGCCTACTCCTGGCCCACACACACTTTCTGTATTTCACTCTTGTGAGCTGCTTGAAGAGACACTACAAAATAAGGAGATACAGTGGAATTTAAAATCCTGTGTTTATTTTTGTTTCTGGTATTTGTTCAGAGGAGACTTGCCGAAGGAAAGTCCTCCACTCCTGACTCAACAAGCACTTCACCAAAAGTTACCAAGTGGCTTCCAGTGTTTTTCAAAAAGAATATTTCAAATAAACCCATTTATGGGTCTTTCTGCATTTATGCACATATACAGTAGTCCTTTGCACACTGTAATATGAGCTATATTGATTTAGGTGCAGAACTCCTCAATTCTTACAGAAAACTCAGGTTTCTCTGACTCTTTGTAGGACTTTAGGCTAAAAAACAGAATGGACGTGCAGCTGTGTTCTGAAAAGTTTTTCCTGCATACTGTCTGGTTTGTAAGGCAATAATGAGTGAGCCTTTTGAAGTCCTCAGGTGAATGGACATTATCTATCCTTACATAAATGAAAACCTAGAAAATCCATGTTAAAACCCCCATTCTCAACTCATCTTAACCAAACAAATATAAATAGTGCATTTCTTCTCTGTTATCTTCTCTGTTATCTTTTACGTTCTGGTTCACAAAATACATTCTAAAGCATGACTATAAAATTTAAACACTCACAAATAGTATAGATTTAATAATGTCTGATCTATCTTAGCTTCTAGTAGACAAAATTCATAAGACAAATGAGTTTCATTTATTCTTTGGTACGCTGTAACTATATCTGAATAAATTCACTGTTTGCCAAAAGAGGGAAAGGAACAGGAATTGCATATTGCAATCTTCTATTTCCAATTGATTATGACTCATAGGAAGTGTCTAGCTCAATTATATTGAATGTTTGAAGGGATACATGGTAGAAATAACACCACTCAAAAGAATGGGAACTTAGGAGTTATATTTGTAGGAGGTGGGGGAAAACAAAAGACTACTCAGATTCTTGTGGATACCTCTTGTCTCCAAGTTAGAATTTCTTGCTTGCTGGCTAGTCCTGATCATGCTTTACCTTCCTTTCTATACATGTCATGTGCCATAAAATCAGTAAAATAAGGGAGTAAGGGTGGAGAAATTTTCTTCCAGGACATGGGGAGTGTTGTTAGGTTTGGGTTTGGTTTGTTGCTTTGGGTTTTCTCTTCTTTCTTTTTTTCTTTTTTTTTTCCTTTTTTTTTTTTTTTAACTGATAACATCTGTAAAGATTACTTCATTGGGATATGAATTGTTATTAATGACTTTGGGAGTTGTACTCTCTTTCAAAGAGTAAATTCATCTCAGTTCATTGAAAGGTGTATTGTCTTCACTAAATTTTGTAGTTGAATAAGGACTAAAAGCTATGTTGAAACTAAAAATAGAGAAGTATGCAGGAGAGATTTCCCCAAAGATGATTTTGTTCATTAGCATGTGAACACAGCCTTCACATCATCGAAGGGTGGGCATTCCGTTTCCTTATCCACAAATCCTTCCTTTTGAAGGGAAGTACCTTCACCAGCTAGATGGGGAGGTATTGCCTCCTTTAAGTATTCCTGAGATCACTAACAGAAGGAGGCACATTTTTGTCCTCCAAATGCACTTTTTCCTCAGTAAAGCTGACTTCAGCTTCCTGGTTGGCTTTCAAGGGTCTTTTATGTGAAGGACAGCTAAATGCCCCTTCCAAATTGTTAAGAAAGGACTTTCTCCTAGGGGACCACTGATGAACTGAGGCTTGCTGCTCAACCTAACTTAGAATTTTTTGTACAGATGACAGAGAATATTGTCATATTCACTCTTTTCTAAATGTGTTTTCTTGGTGATCCACCATGAATTTGCACTAACATTTGAAAAAGAGAATGCTTAATCTAATAGCACCACACTGGGATGAACTGGAGTATTCTGCATATTACTATACAAGTAACTGAAGCCCATTTGGTTTTAAATTCCCATCCCTAGAAATATTTTTCCCAGGGTTGTGCAACATCACAAGAATTTCTCACATGTTCTGTTGATTTCTCAGCTTACTTTTTCTGGAAATGCATAGGTATTTTTGAAGGCAAGATATTTATGATTGTTTTTTCCTTGCTTTTAACTTTTTCGAGTATGTCTGTATTGTAGCTGAACTTGGTTTCCTTGGGATTTAACAGCTGAAGATATTTATGTTTGGAAAAGTGTATTCTTTGTGAAACATATGGATTTGTGAAGATAAAACAGCACAGCAACTGGCAAAATCAGAATTGAATAGAGTGTTAAACTAAAGGATTTTGAAGTGTCATGCTGACAAACTTTGATGCAACAGGCCAAATTCCAGTTTTAGTTGTGGGAACTGAATTAATGTGGGAACTCCCTGCCCCTCTCTATCCACAACAGAATTTGCCTTCTTTGGCAATAAAACTTGGGCTTCTGGTCTTCATTAGGTACATCTTTGTCACATGGGGGGACCTTGAAATTAGAGCTTTCATTTTTCTTATCCTCCTCTTTTTTTTTTTTTTCTAGCTTTTTACTTGACTTTTTGGGTGCAGTTCTTCTCTGACTTAGTCACCTTCAGTTCCCTTCCCACTAATGGAAAGAAATGGGTATTTCAAGGGTGTGATTCATCAGGGACCTTTAAAATGTCTGACTGAGGTTTAGATGAATCAGGGCTGAACTTAACTGACCAGGGCATTGTTGACTGTGGTGGGAATATGGAACTGCGAGTTGTGATGGAAGTACCAAAATTCCAGAGATCACCATTTGACCCATTGAAATCCAGTCTTTATATTTTTTCAGGGGATTCAATACTGATCTTAAAGAGACATTCCTCTGGCAATCTGTGGAGTTCACTGAGGGTGTAATGTCTTTTGAGCCTTCTGTGATTCAGGCTACCTGTCAGCTCAGGAACTACATATGTATTTGCCTGAAATTTACAGTTGGAAATTTTCAGCCTATCTGAGAAGGTGAGAAATTTAACTTCCTTGCTTTAATTTACACTTTATTGCTTTCAGAGAGCTTAATCTGGCTGTATTTTGCAAACTCCATAAATTCAGATAGCGGAGTGCAGCAGGTGTGCCCCATTTTTAGGCTTTCCAGCAGCTCTTTATTTCTTTATTTTCTTCATCTGTTCCTCCCCCCATCAAGTTCACACAGATCTCCATCTCCTGTTTTCTTTGAAGAAAATTCCCATACCCTTGTTTCTTCCTGACCATGCCTATTAGGGACACACAACTGGTTAGACAGTCTCACATTGACAGCTTGGAAATCCTTAGCCATAAGCCTACCTGCCAGAGACCCTTAGTGGCATCTGAGCAGCTCTCCTCTTGCCTGAGGAATGGTTCAGCAATTGGAGAAAGTAAAATCCAAAGCTTTTGTATCTCTCCTCCACTATATTCTCATTTTGTATCTCTCCTCCACTATTTTCTCCTCATCCTGTATCTCCCCAGCTCTCTGCTCCTTCTTGTTGTTTAATAAAACTGATGTTACTTTTTATATCTGCCTTCAATCTCTTTCACCAGCAAGCATTCCAATACTCTGGCATCCTGTAGTTAGTACAACTGTTGAGAAGACTGTGTGGCATGGTCCATGACCCTTCTCTAGCTCTTCTTGACCATGGCTTAATCCTAGTGCACTTTTCCTGAAACAGACCCATGTGTTTATGGCTAGGATGCCACAAGGTGGTTGACACATAGGGGATTTTCTGACTTCCCAATATTCCTATCCAAGCTGAATTCCCTGTTGCTTTTGCTTCTTACAGGAAGAATTGGATGATTTCTGAATGCTCCACTCAGTACCAGAACCATAAGTTTAGGATCTTAAAGTCTGAAGAGTGAGCCACAGAAACTTTTTGATTATTTATGCCTGATAATGCTTTTCCAAACACTATTTCCAGAGTGCATCACTCTGTTTTCTGAAGAAATGGAGTTAGAAACCAAAATCAGGCTTTGGGGACTGCACAGACACTGGGTCACCACCTTCCACAACAGCAAGCAAATAATCTCAAATCATCACCTCACACTAATAAATATATGAATGATTATAATCTACTAGAGAATTTTGTGGATGCTCAAAGCATGCACAGTACAAGCCACTGCAAATCAACTTCCACCACTAAAGGAAAACAGTCTTCCTGTCAAATACTCCGTGGGGAAACATTCTTCTGCATGGCACATTTGCAGCCATGATGTTTCAATTGAGGACAACATGCAATTATCTTGGAAAAAATGCTTTCATTTTAGCATAATCTTTTACTTTGATTGACACCAAAAGTCTACCAAAGTCTTGATAAATGATCTGGAGACTGTCTTGAGATGCAGGAGATGGGGGTCTTCTGGATCCAGTTTATTTTTCCTTTAAAAGAAAAGAAAATTATTTCTGCCTTGTCATGTAGCTTCCTTCAGTCAATGACATCAGGAGAGAAAATGGCACAACCAAATTTTTCAGTTGAAGTTTTTTATTACAATACCATCCTAGTTTAATTATTGATGATTCAGAATAGCTCCACTGAAGGTAACAGCGTTAGTCCTGGTTGATACAGGATAGAGAACTGAAATTAGTTCCCTCTTTCTGATAGTGAGCATTTCACAAATAGAACAGATTTGTGGTAGGTAGTTCTTGTTTATTTTGTGTGTGTCCATATTTGTTTTGGGAGCCTGCAGTAATCTTGCTACAATCTGAAGTCCCAAAATACCACAAAAAAGGTTGTCTTACAGTGTCTCCAGTCTAGCCAACAATAAATAATTCCTGTGAATACCACAAGAAAGTTGATTTATAGTTTGATTTCTCAAAGAAAGAGCTCTGGACAAAGTTCAGATAGGGAAGTAATCTTATGGATCTTATCTGGAGTAAACTAGTATATCTCTGGGGCCTCATTCAAGGCCAAAATGACCACAAGATAGAAAGCAGAGAAATTTAAAATAGTATCTCATATGAAAGTACTGAAAGGGTTTAGAAACTGGCATTTTCTCTTCAGGTCACCAGCACATTTCAAAAAACCTAATTAATTTTAGTTTGTTTAATTGTTGTCTGTTCCCCTCCCTCTGGTTTCTTATTTCCCTTTATGCAGCTTATAAGCCAAAAGTTTTTTAAGACTGCAAGGTTAACCCTGGGTGCATGGAATGTATAAACCAACTTTTCAGCAGTAGGATTTATATGAGGGGGAGAATGCAGGATTTGGCAGGTGCAGACAGATGTAGATGATGCCTGCAGAGCTTTAATACCCTGATGATGGTAACTGTAAACCTGAAAATTCAAACAGTGAGAAGGGGCAAAGCACGGCACCAATCTGAGCCTTGCAGCATTCCTCAGTTGCAGTTGTCAGGATGACAATTCTCTTCATGTTATGTCAAGCTGCTTTGTTATCCTCTAATTCTGACTAGGCATAAAAGGATAATAGTTCTTGTTTGTCTGTGCAGCTGAGCTCTGCTTAGTTCTGCCTCAGCTAACCCAGGTGCTGTCAGCTATTTTTAAACTGATTTAATTTTGTAGCCAAGAACCACCCATTTCTTTCCAAGGATAACAATGACTTGTTTGATTCTGAGTAACCTTAGGGCACCTAGGGGCATGAATTAACTGGAGTGAATTTAGTTGTGTTTGGTTATTGTGCTGTAGAGAAAACCATGGGGAGTGATGGGTGACCTACTCATTTGCTGCATGAGGGATAAAAGATGAGGGAGCAGGTGGGCTAGAGATGGGGCAAAACCACTGTGATTCTGAAAGATGGCTAGCATGGGAATATCATGATAACTTTTCCTAAAAGCCTGTGCTTGGGGACCCAGTTGCTGAAAGTGGTAATCAGTACATCTTTAAGTCCTTGTTCCTAAGTCACTGTGTAAGGTGTATTATGATTCATATGTATTTATCTGTACCAAGTGTGTAGTAAAGTAGAGAAACAACCAGAGAATATTTTGACTTAGTGCAGGATAAGACATGTGGGAGTTTGATCAAATTCCTAGCAACACATTTGGGTGTGCTCATCCCAGGGATGCCTTTATAACTAAGGTGAAGCTTTGGATGCTCACATCCAGCCAACAGACTGGATCATATGCCAGTTACCCATATTATTCTTCCACCTGAAACCACAGCACCTAAGACTTAATATCTTACTAGACAAAACAGGAAAAATTAATCCTGGTTTTGCAAGAAGGTATTGGAAAATAGTTTCTCAGAAATTACCACATTTGTTCAAGAATTTAAAAATGGTCTATGCAGTGTGCTGTACAGGGAATGAAACATGGTAAGTAGAAAGGTTTTACTTCCATTCATTTGATACGATCTGTGTAATTCACTTAGGATTGTGCTTCCTGTGATTAATCCCATGATTCAGTATGAATGACTTAAAATTCTTTTGGCTGTATGATGTAATCATGCACTTCATAGTACAAAAAAACCCTGAAGATCATTTGATTGTGCTACAAAAAATAAGATGATGATGAATATAAATATAAACCTGAAAATTTAAAAAAAATTGGGGGAAAACATTTTAGTTCAGCGTCCTTTAATATTTTTATTGCAATATCATTTTTAATGTTGTGACTTCACCATCTTTTTTCCATCCAGTGAAAAGAACAGGCAGTTCTTATTTACTTAGCAGTTACTTCAGTGGTGGTTTTATTTCCCACTGTGTCTATTATTTATGGTTTTTTAGGCTTTTCTATGTGTTCATAACTCTGAAACAGGAATTACTTTAGAAATACTGTTTAGGGTATCTTCAGAACTTCCTTTGAGGGGTGGTATATATGGTCCCTCTTTCATATGCAAGGATATGACACTTGCATGGAGTAGGGTTAGAGGTACTTGCTAATTTCAGATGCCAACTTTGAGTTATCTAGAACCTAAACTTTTTAAAATATAATGCACCCTTCCCTGTTCCAGAGTTCCAGCTGATACACACTCTTATTGGGAACACACAACCCTTTTCCTTCAGGTACAACCCTTTAGCAGGTGTACCAACACTGATTATTTTGATTTGAGAGATTGTATTGGATACTTCCAGCTGAGGCAAGAATAAGAACACGTCCCCACAACATTAGGTGCTTTAACTGGGTCCATTTTAGTGACAGCCAGATTTCAATTCTGAGCAGAAGAGTGATTCCAAAATGCTTTTCTTTCATTAGGTGGCTATGATGCCCCACTGGTGCAAGTCCTTCCTGAGGCAACATTTATTTTGTTTTTAAAAAACCAAAAAATAATCAGATCAAAAAGAAAAAGAAGAAAATAAAAGGAGGAAAAAGCCAATTAGGAGAAAGGGTGGAAAAAAATAAAAGTAAACCCAAGAAAAACAATTAGTGCAAAAGAGTAATTGCCCACTACCAACCAAGCAATGGCTATACACTCCCTGAGTGCCAGCAGCCACTGCCAGCTTCTACCCCCAAGTTTTATATGTTGAACATGATGCTTTTGGTCTGTGTCCCCTCCTGACTCCTTGTGCACTCCCAGCCCACTCACTGAGGGAGTGGGTGAGGAGCAGGAAAGCCTTGATGCTGCGTAAGCCCTGCTCAGAAATGATTAACAGATCCCAGTGTTATCAACACTGTTTCCAGCACAAATCCAAACTGTAGTGCCAAACCAGCTACTATGAAGACAATTCACTCTCAACCAACCAAAACTTCCTTCTATTCTGTCTCTTTCCTACCTGTAGTTCTTACTACCAGCTCCATTTGACCATGCAATGTGCCTTTCCTTCCTTCCATCTTCAAACAAAGCATTTTCCAGTTTCCTGATGCATATGACATCATGCAATCTCTGATGACTGTGACATTCCCTGCTGGTTCCTGCATGCCACTCTGTCCCAAAACACCCAAAAGTAATGGTCTTAACATCATATTTCACTTTAAAGTAATTTAAGAAATCTTATGAAAAATTCTTTCTTTTCATCAAGTCTAAACTGAAAGACTTGGATGAGAGCAGCCCACACATATGGTACAGAACAAAAATGATGTATGAGACAAATACAGGGACAGATGAAGGTGTTACATCCATATCAGTGTAAGTTAATTCTATTTTTCCTTCCATCTCTGACTGCCACTGCAAATTTTAAGGATGTTTCACAACAGTGAATAGACACAGTGCAATGTTTCTTTTTACTGTTTAATGGACAAAAGTCTACTAATAGTTGTATTCTCAGGGTCAGAGGGAGTTATCAAATCTGATCATGGTAACTGTAAAAGACCCAAGAAGTAGTGTGCTAGAGCAGTAAAGAAAGGAAAAACTAGGGAATCACAATGTGGTCTCCTATTTCTGTATCATATATTTATGTGAGTCCAATGCCATATAACACACTCAGTAGATGGTGAGAGGCCATATCTCAAATTTTCTGTCTCACCTGCCAAACTGACTTGGTGGTAGGAAGACCAGGCAGGGACTAGGAAATCTGGTCTTTTGGTTGCCCTTTTGTTGGAAACATCTGTGACTTCCAGAAACTCTAATGTGTTCCAGCTCGTTCTTACCTCTCCTGCCCATTAATGACTTGCTGTATGTACCTCACCCATATGGATGTATTTGAGAATTAATGCTATTAAAGATAAGGAAGGGTTAGGCCGATACTGCAGCCATACAGAACTCACAAGGCAGGCAGGGCTTTGGATTATGGGATTTCTCAAGGTTCCTTCCAACTTTACATCCACATGATTTCAACGTTTGCAATACTCATATTACATGGTGGTTAAAATCTGATAGTAGATATCTGATAGTATGCATTTAACATGTAGAGACACATAAAAAGCTATCTTTTGGTTTTAGTGGGAGGTGTGACTGGATTTAACTTACTTTTCCAGATGAAATTGTAAGTTAATTTCGTCCTTTATTTGTCTTCCAGAACTTGGATTTGAGGGTGTATGTTTCCTCGGGCACAAATAATATAATGACTGAAGTGAGAGGTTCTGGGATTCTCTTTGTACTCTATTATAAAATATGTAGCAATAGATAGGGTTTCAGTCACTGTAAGATAAAAATAACAGAAGCCTGAACTCAGGTCTTGAAAGTTATTTACAATATTTTTCAGGTGAATTTTATGTTTTGTGAATGCATATTTAACTCAGATTTTGGTAGCTTCATCTGGTGGGGTTATGGCTTAATAAATGAGTGGAATAAAGATACAGAGAATTTCAGGCAAAAATTTGCCAGCTATTTAAAATAATTGCAGGAATGATTGGAGACTGCTTCCTTTGAAAAATTGTTCTACATGAGATATAAATGGATGAAGGAGAAACAACAACAGAATCTGGAGTTTTTCAGTTCTTGGCACTGAAGGTGAATGGGATAGAACAAGAGATTTCTGAGCACCTTATCTGAACTCCGAGAAGACCAATTTATAAGTATTTTGAAAGCATTTTTTTCTTAGATTCTTAAGTTTTCATGACTTTTTATATCAGTACAATAAACAGTAAATGACTGATGATTGAATTAATAAACATAATAATCTTGCATGGAAAAAATCCAAAACTTATGCTTATATTAAGATATGGAACCAATAAAGAAAGTAACCATGAGAGTCAGATAGATATTAGATCTTGCCCACTATTCTGCTCTGGTATCTGATTTTTCCTGTGTAAATATGAACTCATTACCTCACCCTCAGAGAAAAATTTTATTGTTAACATACCTGGAAGCAATTCTTGTCTTTAATGTAATAAGTTTCAGCATCAATTCCAGTAACAATTCAGCATCAATTTACCTAACAAACAGAATTTTTCTCTTTTTAAGATCTATAGCAGTTGTGAAAACATAAATGTATGCAACATAGGAAGAAAGCATGGGGCCTTTATAAAGTAATTGACTTGGCTAAGCTGGAATACGTAGATTGTGTGGCACTGAACCTACTGAAATTCAGCTTCAAAAGAGTTGAAAATCCAGATGTGGTGATAGCAAGCACTCTTTCACAAAAAACAAAACAAACAAACAAAAAAAATCCAACCCTCAGGGAAGAAATTAGCCCTGAACCACTTTGAAGTCAAATATCTCAAGCAGGTACTTGATTATAGATTGGAACCAGAAAAGGGATACCACAGACAGTGATGCTACAGTGTCCCGTTGAAGTCATAACAGACTTACAATATTTTGGTTACCTGATTTTAGTATATAAAGAAATAATAACCTAAATGTATTCTGAGGAAGATCAATAGCTAAAGGGCAGTGTGAGCTTTCAATCAATCTGAAAGATCAATCATTAAAATTAGATTCTACCGTAAAAAATCTTATGCTGAATGAAATATTCCTCCTGTGCAAAGTACCAGTATGAGGTCTATGCACCTTTTAAGTCTTTAAGTCTCTACTGCACAGTATGATTGATCCCCAAGGATGCCACAGGTTTTCAGAACATGAGTGAGTTTTACGAGAGGTGGACAGACCTGTCTGTAATAATAGTGCAGAGAGAAGCAAATAGTGTGAGAGTTAGCAATCTGTTCTCAGACCTATATTTTGAGAACATGGGCCTAATTTGTACTGCAGTGCAGGAAATCTGTTCTGTCCTGCCTTTGCAGCATAGTGAAATTAATATCTTAGCATTTTGTAAGGGAGCAGCCAAGAAAGTGTACACAGCTATATATACACAGCAATTTCAACAAGAAAAAGAAAACACAAAATGGGAAGTGAACATTATTTCTTTCTCATTATTTTCATCAAAGACCATATTTACAATGCAAAAAATTTGGAGAAAGGATGAGTCTCCACTCAAATGGATCAGCTCAGAGTGAGATACACTGCCAGGAGTTCATGTGGATAATGGAGAAACCTGAAATAGCAACATGTCTAGTATAAACACCTTGAGAATAAGAAAGAACAAGAGAGCATATTTAATGAGACATCAGCTTCTTCTACTTCATTTGACATTCTATTGTCTTACAGGATGAAGAGAATAAAGCAATATACAGCTTTACAAAAGCACAGCTCTCACAGTGAATCATGTTATTTGTCCAGGATGTGATTTTAAACTATATTTGCCCTTTCTACGTGATCTTGAATCCCTCCTTTCTTCTTCAGTAATAGTTTATGACAGAAAAATGGAACACAGGAGACATTTTGGTCGTGGTGGGGTTTTCAGTTGGTTTATTTTATTCTTTTTTAATTTTTTTTTTAATTGCTGCATTGGATAATATTCATGGTTGCCATTGATTTTATCTTGGATGCACACTGAAGTTTGCACAACTCAAGTGAAGTAAAAGGCTCTTAACAGAGAGATCCTGATGAATCCTGGGAGAGATTACCATGAAGAAAACAGGTAAGATCAGATTCAGGGTCGAACAGACTGTGTCTATAAATCAACTTTGGGTGTTCAGTTGCAAAGCCCCAGTTCACTGGCAAAGGTGTCGAAAGTATCCTGAGAGGTTGCAGAGAAATTCTTCAGCGAAGGACTTCTGGGAAACCTTTTGATATAATGTGACTTCTTACATACTTTAGGAAAGTAATCTACTTGCCTTTCATTTTTACTGTGTTTAGAGCTATAGGGTTATGCATAACTTGTTTGTACGTAAACATCATTATGATTTTTCCTAAGCTTGTAAGATCCTGAACATTGGCTAACCACTTGGCTCTGAAGGCAAAAAATCTCATCACAAGTAAAAACAATGGACCACATGAAAACTAATACTAACAGAGGTAGTTAATTGGAATGTGGTAAATTTGGCTCCAGCTGTATCACGGAAAAGGGGATTTTCTGCAGCTGAATAACCACAGATGAGATAATATAACTGCAAGGCCTCCTTGATGATTGTGTAGACTGAAAATATAACACTTCTTCAAAAATGCTAGTAGGTCACAATACAGGTAAAGAGAGGCTACGAAGGGTGCCCACACTATTAGTTTACATTTGGAGGTCAAAAAATTATGCAAACAGACAGACAGACTTCTGTGGACAGACTATGGCTAGGGTGCAGATGGTCAATTAGGACATGTGTGTCATTTTAAGGATGCGGCTAGAACATAACGTCCATGCAGCCAGCAAGCTCAATCACACATAAAACTCAGTGCAGTGTGGTGGCAAGAGACACACTGAAACTTCTAAAGCTGAAGTTAGAACAGCAGCCAGCATATTGGTCCTTCTCCTGAAAGACTCAGCTGAAGAGACTCAGTGTGACATTTTTTAACAACCTGAGCCCTGAAGCAAAGTCTGTTCAGTCCAGTTATTCTGAAAAAAAAGATTTTCCCCCCACTGTTCTGTTGCTTCTATTATAACTTTGGCCAAACACAAAAAGGACAGGAGTTTTGGGGCTTGTGCTTTCTTTCGTTGTGAAATGCTGATTTAAAACAAAAATAGTAGTTTTTATCTTTTCCCACCATCTATTTTCCCATTTGGGTTGGTTTGAGTTTTATAGGGTGATTGCATTGATTGTTGTCCATTCAAACTGGTTCACATCTCTAATTTTCCATCAGACTTTGGAGACATCAGTCTTGTGGCCTCAAGCTGAATCTGTGCATTTGTGGTAGCTGACCAGGCAAAATGAGTAATTTTAATTCATGAACATTGTTTGTGTATGCAATCACTCATTTTGTAGTTGTAGATTTTGCCTGGCTAACCTCCAATATCAATGTTAGAATATCCCTTTTTTTCAAATTTTAATATGATAATATTATTTTAAAATCACAGAAAAAGGTTAATAAATTAATTTCTTCATGTACTTTGAGTAGCTTATTTTGTTTATTCTGTATTTTGTTTTCCTCTCATCTGTGTCCAAAACATAGTTACATAGTTGTAAAAACCTTGTATCTTTTCTTAGTTGTGTTCAACCGGCCTGATCTATAAGAGTACTGTAGAAGAACGAAATACACTGCTGACAAATGACACAACAGATCTAAGTGTTTTGTGCTTGTATCATGATAAGCAGCCTTATGACCAACAATAAGAGGCAAGCAATTTACTAACAGGATGATTACCCCTAGTAAAGTTCCTTTATTCAAACATCTCATTCTAGAGATTGTGCCATTTATCCCTCTGAATTCATCTGAAAAGTAGAAGCCACAGTTAAGCCACAATTCTGCACCTATATGTGGTATCTGTAGTTTAACTCGTGTGAAAGTCCTGTGTTCCTGACTGACCTGTAAAGACCCCATAAACAAAATCATTTCTACAAATGCAGAGCTCCAGTATGTGCATATATGATGTTTTCAATCTCGGTGCCTTAATAGCAGCCTTATGTCTAACCAATTTACAGTGGGATGTAAACAGGAAGTTTACATGTAAACTCATTTTCAAATGCCTGCAAAGTGTGGTGAATGGCCTGGACTTTCAGGTCCCAATCAAAGGCCTCTGAGATATGAATGCAAGAGATACTCAAGTGCAAAGATCCGGTTGCTCACTAGTGTTTTGGTTTTGCTTAACAAGAATTGCAGGACTGTTCCTAATGCTTAATCATACTCAGGCCACTGATCAGTGCAATGCTGAATGGCACACAGAGCAAAATAGTTTTACTGTTCTCTTAAAATAGACAGGTTCTCTCTAAGAAGGCTGGATACACTAAAATATAAGGGAAGAGCATAAGTATCCCAAATAATTCCCAATTTTGACATGACTTTGCAAACAGGTTTTTAACAAAACAAAATTGTGCCCTCCACTGTTCTCTTCCTCTTTTTCCCTTGGAGAAAATGGATTCACAGTGAGTTTCATTTCACTTCTGTAATTCAAGCCTTCTTGCAGTGTTTAGAGTAACATAATCACATGCCTGCTGTAGCCCAGGTATCAGACATGCAGCGTGTCTTTGGTTTTGTCCCTGAAAGCCCAGAGATCTCTCTGAAGACCCACACTATTCATCACATCTTCCTGAAGCTGAGACAGGGTCAATGACAGAAGGGCAAGTACACCATGGCTTGATTAGTGCTGTTTGTTTGCATGTTCATCTCCCTGAATTATCTCGGGGGAAGCATTCCTGACTGGAAACACTTCTTAGTCACTTTTTCTTACAGAAGACATATGTTTTTACACTGCACTGCATATTTTCTTATTACTTTGCATATTAATTACCTTTATCTTCTAGTGTTGGCTATGTCAGCTGAGTAACAAAGTAAGCATCTGTCAGGACAGAAGTATGAGAACTGCATTAAGGTACCTATTGGCATGTCATAAATAACTAGTTATGACCAGGGTGTACCACTGCTACTGTGAGATACACACTGATATTTTGTTGTTTGATCCATCTGGGTGACCATTTTCAAGATGGTCATTCCCTTGATGGGAATTCTGACTAACTAATTCTGGAACTAATTTATCTTCTCTTTCATTAAACCAGCTGTGTGGTATCACAGTGGATATGTAAATAATCTGGAAGTATCCAGAGTTTTGTTTTCTTACCTGTCATTATGAGATTGGTTTTGGCCATGACTTTTTGTCAGCTATGAGATACTGTAAAAGGAAAGGGGTTAAGGGATAAAAAAAAACTTCAGATTTCTGAAAATATTTCAGGAGTTGCCAGTCTGTCCTGTGCCATGTTACAGAGATCCCAACGTGTTATCATGGCTTCTGGTTTGCCTGCAACTTGTCTGAAGTGAGGCGGTGCCCAAAGCAGTCCACCCTCAAGGTCACTTTGCCTAGCACCTGCTGGCCTGGTGCTGACCAAAGGCTTGTAGGGCCACAGCCTGATAGAATGCGATATCCTCACTCACAAACAGTTGAACTATGTCAGGATTGAAAATTAGTAACTTTCAGACAAATTCATGGAAGGCTCTGCTGCATATCTTCCCAAATGTCCCTACCTATGCTTTACCCATTTGAATGAGCGCTGCTGTCCCGCCCCAGACACCTACTGCTTTACTAGAGTTCCCTATCTCTGTTTCACTCCCTGATCTCATCCTTTCAGGTTATCCCTGCTTCGCTTTAAGCTGATGCCACCCACTCCTGTTGCTGACATCTGCTGCCGTCCTGTCTGCAGGCTGCTGCCGGCCATCCTGTTGTGCTTCTTCCACAGCTGACGGTCCCAGCGCCTCGGCTGGGGGTCCAGGAAGCAGAAAGCAAACAAACAGGCCAACATCAAAGCAGCCCTCAGCAGTCTGCGCCCACCCCCAATTTCCCCTTTCCATCTGTTGACAATGAATGGAGTTTCCTCCAAGGAAAGCAAGGGCTTCTGAACTCTACCCCCCATGGCTGAGTAGCTGCACTCTCTGAGCCCCTATTTTGCCTTCCTTCCTTTCCTCTCAAGGAAAACTGAAGGAAGAGGAAGGCTGAGATATTTTGTTGGAAAAGCAGGGCCAAGACTAGGACACATCTAGGACACGCTATCAAAAATCATGGCACTCAAAATTGCTTCCCAGATGCTAATTGTGTCAATGCACCAAAATACAGCCTTTTAGTGTCAAAATACAGCCTTATGAAAGGTGACTGCCTGGCAGGACAATAGGTCCAAGAGGCCTCTGCCTCAACTCATAGTCTGGCCTGGCTGAGAGCTAGGAAAATACTCTGCCCTAGGCTAAGGAATTCAACACACAGGAACATTTCCAGACACTGTTGCAAACCAACACAGAGTATCCTACAGCTCATATTGAAGCTCATAAACTTTCCAGGATCCAAAGCCCCCTTGGAGGCAGGAAAGTGGCATGCTGGAAATGGCCCCTCAAATGCTTGCATTCCTGAGCTGTGTGTGGGAATGTTTCTGGGCACCACCAGTCTTCCCAGGCCACAGCTGTGGTAGGGATTGTTTCAACAATCTAACTGTCCATGTAACTGACTGTGAGCATTTCGCAGCTTGTTTCATTTATTAATGCAGAGGTGGCAAATGCTTTCTAGACCCAGGTCTCTTGTTGGCCTTGGCTTGGTATCCATCCAGGAACAGACTAAACGAAGCATCCAGTCACAAAAGATGTTCTTGTATTTGCTAATTGTTCTTTAATAGAGTAGTCTTGTTTCATGTAAGAATATTATGTGTAATCATAGTGTTGTATGAGTACATGGGCAGATACAAAGGAATTTGGACTCTAATTTCCCAGCCTCTAGGACAAGTCCCTCTGGCTGAGAGGAAGAAGAGAAGGCTCCAGGGAGAGCTTATAACTGCCTTCTAATGTCTAAAGGGGACCCACAAGGAAGCTGTAAAGTGACTTTTTACGAGGGTATATAGTATAGGACATGGGATAATGGCTTTTTACTAAAAAATGTTAGGTTTAGATTAGGTATTGGGAAGAAATTCTTTACTGGGAGAATGGTAAGGCACTGGAACAGCTTATCCAGAGTGGTTGTGGATGTCACACCTCTGGAAGTGTTCAAGGCCAGGTTGGATGGGACTTTGAATGCACTGGTCTAGTGAAATGTGTCCCTGTCCACAGCAGAGGGGTTGTAACCAGATGATCTTTAAGTCCCTTTCAACCCGAACCATTCTATGATTCTCTGATTCTCCAGGTTAAGTGGAAATGTTGGAAATTTCACTCTAAGGAAAGTAAATAATGCTCGATGCAATAGAGAGTGTCAAGAGAGAAGAAAGCAATAGAAAATGACATGTAAAATCTTTGAATCCTCATTCCTGCTGCCTATATAATTTCTACCTTTTGGTTTAAGCAACTGCTACTGTGAACACTGAGTTGTTATGTAAAAAAAGAACAGCCTGACTACACCATGCCATACTTTGCAGGAAAAGGTATAAAATGTGGCTGGGACTTAACTGAGATTTTAATATACCCTCCTTTAAATGTCTGGTGGGCATGTGCCTGACTACTTTGTATGGTGAACTTAATGCGGCTGTTTTGAACCCATTGGGAATTATCAGAGTCTGTGTGAATGCTGTAGGAAGATAAATTCAGATTTAATTTATATTATTATTCTATATTCCTTATTAAATGTACAGATAGAAAGCATTACAACCAAGTAGGTCCTCTTTGGATCTAGCCTGCAACACAGAAGATGAAATTCTGATCTTTTTAAATATTGGAATAGCACCAATTTCTTTTCATTAAATGAGATTTTAATCTGGCCTCCTGTCTTTTCATGGCCCTAGCATACTGCATATTGCAAATTTCACTCATTAGGCTTAAATAAACATAAATTTAGTAAACAATTTCTACTTTAAAAGAATAGCACTGATTTGCAGCCTATGTACTCTCTATGTACTTGGCACCTCACCAAGCCTAGAAGTCTATATTAAAGTAAATGTAAAGAAAGAAAAACAAAATTTCAAGAACAACAAAATGAGAGGTCCTATAAAAGAAGTCCTATAAAATATCCTATGTTTTAGTGGTAGCTTTTCTCTCTCAAATAAATAAATGAATAAACCTACTCCTTCATTCGGCTAAGATTACATGATATGGCACATTGTATTTTAAGGCAGATTTTCTGGGATCACAAGCAAAATTTTGGCTGCTTCTCCTTGGAACAAAAAAATACAACAGTGTTGTAATAATCTCAGAGATAAAAAAAAGACAGGACTTTTCTCTTCTTAGTTCTCCACTGTGAATTTTTTCATAAATCAGCCTTAGCCAGTGGGATAGCAAGTACCACTTGAGATTTTCAAAGCTCTAGGTGTTAATTTCAGACCTATACCAATTTCATTTATATTTTCAGCTGGTGATACTTCTTACAGACAGGCTGGAATCTCACACAGAAGCCCAACAAAGCATGACCAACCCATCTCAGCATGACTGAAGGCCGAGTATATCAGACAGAACAGGAATTTGTGTTTGGACTTTCTATCCCACAGGCTGTACTTCACCCCCAAGACTAACATCCATAGGTGAGGGCTACTTTCTAGCATCTTCATTTTTTTAATTGATCTTGACAGATTTCTAAAAGTTATGGTTTAATCCAATTGCAGAAGGAAAAAAAGCAGCATCTCAAAAAATCAATAAATGCTTATTTTTTAAATAGGATACTTGTACCAGGGCAGCCTCCAGAAATCAGCTCCAAATGTGATACAAACCTATTCAATCAATGTGTGCCAACAAGAATTGTGGCTAGAGGTAAGGCTGGAAGTGAGGCAAAATGGGATTTTCCTACAAATTTCCAGCGAATTGGTATTGTTCCCCCTCACATTTTTAAGTCCTTCTTTCACTGGTCTATTTGAAGAAAACAACAACAAGCTAGTCCCAAATTGTGTATGTCTCAAGGGGAAGAAGAGACATACAGGCATCAGAGGGTTTCTTTAAGATACATGTCAGTATTTTATCTTTCTATAATTCAATCGAAAAGATAAAAACTGTAGTACAAGTGGACACATACAATCAGCCAGAGCCACATTGTGGACCATAGTCCAAATATATCTTTTCTCAATAGGGTTTTAATTTGTTAAATGAGCAGAGGTAGCTGGGCTCAGCTTAACAATAAATAAGCTCCTTCTGCCATCTACTGACTCTTTGATAGCAAGGTGGTGAAAATCTGGTTCGTCATAAATGTGATAAAAATTAAGAAGAATATGCCTCAAAATATTCCCAAAATTACATAAGAATTATCAGTAAAAAGAAAACAAGCTACCCACGATTGTTCTTAGTGTGTCAACATGTTTTGTTTTGCTATAGCATTAACAAAATGAAAATTCCGTCTTGCTTATTTCAGATATCATGTGACATTTTTATTTCAGGTAAAGCTGGGAAAACAAATCAGTTTGATTGTGTTAAAATATTTATGTCTGGAAAAAAAGGTTGTGGGGGTTTTTTCCTCTCAAAAAATTTTATGGCTCAACCACAATATTTCTAACAGCTTTAATAATAAAACTCTCTCCTTTCAAAGTTCCCTAGATTTTATCCCTGACTTTGAGTAATTTCTGATTTATTTTTCAGGTTACAATCTGTACTGTATTTTCTTAAACAGTAGTTTCTCTGCAAAACATGAAAACATTTCTTAGCTCACTATCAGGAACAATGATGGCCTTAGACTTACTTTTAAATTAAGTGTAATTTTTATATTTAGATTTTTCTGGGTTTTTTATACAAGATGAATGTAGGCCAATGAAACTCTCAGACAGGATCACTGATATTATGTGGAGCAGTTCTAACTACCCCTGCCCTTAGAGCCACTTTGCAATCTTGTTTCCTCAATAGAAAAGGCCTTTACATTAGCCTTGAATAGTCTGGGAGATTTCTGGCAATGTTTTTGGTAGTATTTTGCTGATTCAAACCAACAAAGATGGCTTTGGTCCATGGTAGTTTTCTTCTGACAGACACACAAAACTTGTGGGTTGAAGGACTGAGATTTAATCTAATATTTACTGGTGAGTGCTTGCTGAAATCAAATGACTGATATACTGTAGCAATAATTTGTTTTAAGATGCTAAATGTAAAGTTCCAAAAACTGCAGGCATCAGTTCTGGACTTAAGATCGAACTGTGTTGACACTTTTGACAACAAAGAGACCCTCTGATACCTGTATAACCTATGTCTCTTCTTCCCTATGAGAAGTGCATGGGACCACCCATATTTCTGGCAGTGCTTTTACTCCAGAGTCTGTGTAAGCACAACAGTCCATATAAGAGCAGTGAGTAGGAGATTTAGTAGGATTGACTTACACTGGGTGGAATCGTGTGCACCAAGTTTTGTCAGATCACCAGACTGTGTTTTGGATAAAACAGCAGCCATTTCCCCATAATGAGACAGCTACAGGTGTGGCTTCTGTAAGAAACTCCTAGAAGTTTCCCCAAACTGGACTTGATGCTGGCCAAGGCTGAGCCCTTCACAGTGACACTGATAACATCTCTGGGACAATATAGTTAAGAAGCTGGGGAGGGAGGGAAGACAGACCCCTGCACAAGAGCAACTGAAGACAAAGAAGGGAGGAGTGAGAATATTTGACAGAAAAGGCTCTGCAGTCACTCAGGTCAAGGAAGAAGAGGGGAGAGAAGGTGTTCTTGGTGCTGGAACAGAAATTCCCCTGCAGCCCATGGTGTAGACCTGGGGTGGGGAGCAGCTGTGCCCCTGCAGCCCATGGAGGTCCATAGAGGAGCAGAGATTTATCTGCAGCTTCTGGAGGACCTCATGCCATTGCACATGGATGTCCAAAGGAGGCTGCAGCCCTGTGGAAGCCTGTGTTGGAGCAGGATTTCTGGCAGGATTGTGACCTCAAAGGGAATCCACACTGGAGAAGTTTGTTGAAACCTGCAGCCCACAGAGAAGTTCATGGAGGACTGTCTCCCATGGGAGGGACCCTATGCTGGAGCAGGGGAAGAGTATGAGGAGTCCTTCTCCTGAGGAAGGAGTGGCAGAGGCAACCTAAAATGAAGGGACCAAAACCCCTATTTCCCTCACCCTTGTGCTGATGAAAGGAGGAAGTGGAGAAAATTTGGATTGGTGTTGAGCCTGGGATGAAGGGAAGGGTGGGGGAAGATGCTTCTAAGGTTTAATTTGATTTCCCATTATTGTACTCTGATTTGATTTGTAAAAAGATTTTTTTTTTTTTGAGTCTCCTTTGCCCATGAAGGTACTGGTGAGTGACCTCTCCCTGTCCTTACCTTGATCTACATTAGAGTGGCTTTGGTGGGCATGTGGCATCTTGTCAATGTCAGCCCTCCACAGTGGGAAACAACCTGAACAGGGATGAATCAAACGTATTCCTCAATATCCTGAAGCTGCATGCAGTGTAAGAATACAGTAGACTGGGACTACAGGCAAAGGTCCCTCCTCACGTATCCCTGGTACACTGAAATTCCTGGAGGACTTAAAATGGGATGTTCTGGGACTTACACATGATCTAAAAAACACTTGGCCCTCAGAGGATGCAGTCTTAAAGGTTTCTTCTTATCACGTATTTCATGTCTTCCCTTAGCAGAGACCTCAGTACAGAATTCAACTGCAGGAAAACAAACATGAATGTTCACCATAAGAAACATTCAAGAGAAATTGCATGCACATGTTGGGGAAAAAACCTTTAAAAAGTTCCGGTAAAAGTTAATGTTGAAATGTAAGGCCCCAAATTCCATTCCATTGAAGCTGGATTTGCAATTTCTTTCTTAATCCCTAAAACAACACTAACCTCGATGGCTGAGGATTTTTCTACTCAAATACAGATATTGGTCACAAATTTCAGGCTGAAACTTGCCAGAGGAACAAAACCACCATTTCCTGAAAGCTGCATATGTTGTGAATACCCTCTTCAAGGGAAGGATTGAACCTCTTTTTTCTGCCTGTTAGGACTAAAATACATTAGAGAATGTCTGCTCACCATTACCATAACACTCACAAGGATATCTTGATATGACCTCCCGGAGTACCTTATAGTATAAATAGCCTTGAATATGTCATTTTAACTTTACAGTCTTATGAAGTAAACAAATCTGGATAAGATAGTTTCAGGACAACTAGCCTGTTTCAGCCTTTTTTTTTTTAAACTATCATGTCTTCAACACAAAACTTCAATACATTGTCATTTTCCTCTCCTCTGAATAACATTTGTCTCAAAAAGAAAACATGTGATTATAAAAGTTAGTAGTGAAAAAAAAAAAAACAAGCTTGCATGAACTCAGGCCAGAGTGTTACTCTGACAATAATATTCATATTCTCATCACACGCAGATTAGAGATTTGTAAGGTAACATCAATTTAGCCTGCCTCATTAGTACAAGGAAAGTCAAGAACTTTGCAATGTGCTGAGTGCAGAATGCCTTCACCTAACACTGTCAGCTCCTGGGGAGACCCAGGCAACCTGAGGATGGAGCTGGATCAACTGGTGTTTTCAACCCTGAGCCGACAATGAGAAGAGGAGAAAGAGAAGACTAAGCAAGGAAAGAGACTGTAACAGTTTGCAGCAGCTGGTTTGGAAGTAGGCTGTACTGCTTCAATCAGTCTCCAGCAAGGCTTTCTGGAATGGGGCAGAGAGTGACAGCAATATACTAAGTCTGTCATCTCTGGTACTTTAATATGTCATGTGTGATTTCAAGGAAGGCAAACCAGGGGTGTCGGGCTTGACATATGATACATTAGCACAATAATTTCTCCTTTGACATTATTTGTACAATTCTAAAACAGCCTTGGGAATGGTGCTAAAGACAAGCATGGGTAATTTAATCTGAAGGGAGCATGACAAGCAATGAGCATGCACTAAGATAAAGGAAAAGCATAAACCACAAAATCATCCAAAAGAGAAAACTTCCCTTTTAATTACAGACTTGCACATAACAGTGCACATATAATGTTACAATTATTTTTATAAGAGTTTTGAACTTGCTAGCCAAAATTTTAACTTTGCCTTTACAGAAAGTGAATTAATTTTCTTTTTCAAATTGATTCTATGTGAAATGTGAGTACAGGCAACTCTAGAACACATTATGTACATTTTTCAGTATCAATATTGATAAACAAGACAGCCAGAGTCCTTTCTCTAGGTCTGTGGGAGAATTTGATTGTCTCCATACTGCTAAATGCCTTTTGTTTCTCTCCTAACAAGGCTGAATGCATAAACATGGCTGTTGGAAGTGATCCATAGCCCATAGCCACCACCAGTTCTCTGGTTTGCTTCTTACCATGTCTCAGAGCCCAGACAGAGACTACTCTGGTAGTTCAAGTACTGATAATCAAATTACCCAAGAAGCTCCCTGACATTGTTTAATAACTACAAGAGGTTGTGTCCTCAGAATTCCCAAATTCACAATCAGCACTACTATGCTGAAACCTTTTGAAGTCACCACTGTCAGCTACAACATTATTAATCCCAGGAGTATGGGCTTATTTTCTACCAGCCTTCTGTGCTTCTATTGGATAGAAGTAGATGCACTTCCTGATGGTTGCTATCCTCTGTCCTTTTTCCAGGTCACAGGAAGACATGACAGCAACCAGCCACCATTTCAGGAATCGCCCTATTTGGGTCAGAGACATCATGCCCCTATATTTTAAACCCTACATTATTCCACCAGTTTCTCCCACACAACTATTTTTCATAGAAAGAATACTCATCATCATAAGTTGGACAAAAATGGGCAATGCCTACTACATAATTATATGAATCAGAGAAAACTGAGTGCAGAAGTCTTCTCAAGTATTGACCAAAGAACATGAATAGGAAGCATCCCTGCTCTTAGAAATAAGATTCATGATGCAGTCACAATGGAATTATGAGACATTTTCTGTGATTAGTATTTTTGTGTATAAAGAGCAGCAGCTTTCCAACCAAAGTGTCCATGTGAGTGGATCTGATGTCTAGGCTTATTTTCAGTCACCTCAAGCAATTGGCTTGTAAAAGTTACATGAGGTACATGGCACACAAACTATCAATAGGGATATAAATGGCTTGCTGACTATGTGACTGGCTAGGGCAGATAGCTCAACAGAGACCTCATGAAAACGAGATTGCATTATGTGTCACTGTAATCTACATATTGCTTCAAAGACATGTCTAGAGAAGGATCCAGAACTTAAAGGGCTTCCTAAAAGTGAATCCAAACTTCTCAATTCACAATCTACTAATCACAGACTGATGGTATATATTTTTGAAAAAGTTTCCAGGTCCTTCTGGATCAGAAGTTATTTGTATCAGATATAAAGAACTACTTCTTTTTAAAAGTTGAACTGAAATAAAAGGATAAATAGATGAAGAAAAACAATAAAGAAATTAACTGAATATTTTTATCAGCAGGGAACATTTCGTCTCAGTTTGGGGACATGGTTTCATTTAGCTTTAAAGAATTTTTCAGCCAAATCTAATGAGAAGAGAATTTATATTGTTGGCATTTGCACAGAAATCTTGTAGTATTTAGCCATCAGACAATTGTTTTCTCATCTGGTTTATATTTGGAATTTGAGGAGGGACACATACAGCCTCTGATGGTGGTGTTTTATTTTGTAAGATCTTCCTTGGCCTCTGTATTTAGAAGCAAATTCCATCAGCTTGTTTTAAGAACTTTCTTGTATGCACTGTTATCAAAAACAAGCTGGGGAATATTTGAGAGCTAGTTCACTTGTGTGCTGAACATAAGAAACACCTGTAGCAGTGTACAGAAAGATGGGTGCTGTAACAGAAGCCCTTAAAAAACCCACAGTGATTTCTTTCACTACTATGAAATGCCTGAAACAGGAATCCTCTGCCTCTGTCCAGCTGGCAGTATGAAGCAAGGTTATGGGGTTACTGAAGAGATAGAAAGCTGCTGCTCAAATAAATCCCCTCATTACCTTTTAACCAGGAACAATTTTTTTACCTGCCTCAACTTACAAATGTGTGCAAGAAAATTCTGAAATATGTATGTAACTGGACAACCAAAATATTTTTGTGTGGAAATTAATATTGTCTTTCCATACACTTCATAACCACTTTAAAGTTAGCAAATGAGCATACATGCCATGTCTCTTGTCACCCCTGACTGGTATGAGACAATACATGTCAGGATATGGCACTTCTGTTTTGTATTTTGGAGATATAAAAGCAAATTACCAAACCTTTCTATAATCTATCTTTTGGATGTAAAGCCTCCACTAGATGGTGCCAGAAGTCCATGACAGTGGCCTCAATGGGCCCTACTCGGCATCCAGGGTGGTCAGCAGAGCCCCCTCCTTACTGTGCAAACTCAAGTATTCATATTCCTCCAAGAACGTGAACTCTTGAGAAGAAAATGAACAGTATAAAAATTTTATAAATTAGAAGAACAAAGTTATCAAAATCAAAGAGAGTGCCCCGAAATAGGCAGGCTGATGGGACATGCAGGGCTGAGCCTCAATATATGACATATTACTGTGAGTGGTTATGACATGTTAAACGAGTGGTGTATCTGATACATAACTGGGACATAGAAGTGGATTTTAACCCATTCGATTATTTAATTATTATGGTAATTTCAGTATTTTCAAGTTAATATAATAGTATTTTTTTTCTATATTAAAAAAAAATATTTTTACTCCACAACTCTGTGTGCTACAACATAACCATAAGGCACCCTTCTTCATTGAAAGGCATTTCTGTTCTAAGCTCCCAGAAACTGAAGCTGATACTTCACTTAACAAGAAATTCAAATATTGAGAAAAATTATTTTTCACCATTATTTAACCAACACACACCTTTCCTGTTCCAGCTATGCTGGCTGAAGACATTATAATATTGTTCTTAGCCCAATGTCAGCTGCATGGCTTCACTTGAAATTACACCTGCAAATCTGCCCATCAAGCATCAAGAGTGAAGGCTCTCCTATCTGCTTCAGTCCAAATAAGCCAGTTGGCAGATGTACTACATTTAAATAGCTTCAGCAATTCTAGCTTATCTTGACTGGAAAAAGTTAGTGAACCCTCTTAAGTTATTTTGTTTGAATAGCAGAAGACATGGCAGGGATCCTGATGAGCAGTTTTAAGTAGTCTGACAGTGCACCTTCAGAACTGCAATTAGGAAAGGACATGAGATATGGAACTTGCAAAACTTACTGAGCAAATACAATGTTAATCCAAGGGGGAAAAATAATAAGTCTCTTTTACAAAATATAGTCCAATATTTATTAGTCCTACATTTAGCGGTGAGGAAAAAAATAGGTTTCACTCTTATGCTGAAGTTTCAGAGTTCAGAGTAGATGCATTCTTTCTGTGCCCTTTCCTGAACTCATAGCACAAGCAAAAGAGTCAGGTTTCCCTTTCTCAAGAACAGCCAAGGAGGGGTTTCCAAAGACTTAACAAAACTCAAGTCACTTGGCCACTGTGTATCAGTCTAAAGTGCCAAGGATAATAAACCCTTCTCAGTCAAAAAGAATCGTTTCAAAGTTTGGGTTAAGTAGGGAGTAGATTTTCTCAAATTTGAGACGAAAAGCCTCTAAGATAATTTGTTGTCATACAGAAGTCGACAACAGATGTTTCATGAAAAGTGTAATTTAGGGATTATAATTGATTTAAACAGATTTTTATTGTTGTTATAATTTTTGTTTTAAATTTGCTAGATCATACTACTGCCTTCAATAGCTCTATCCCTCATCTTGGGAGGTAGTTCTTAATTTTGAGAGTCTTTCAGTGTTACAAATAAACATAAATTTAAGACAAAATCAAGGCAATCTTGGTGAGTTCTTAAAGGATGAGGAAAGACAGTTCTCACGACTTCTAGAGATAGATTTCAATTAAAGCTCCATTAATGTTTCCACAATCAGTTCAAAATTGAGTTCAAGAGCCCTTTCTAATAATAACTAATATGCAGGTTTTTTGGAGGCAGTCAAATTAAAACTAGATTTGTACAGTAGGTAATAATATTATTCCAGATGACCAGCCCAGAATGGAGCGCATGTGAGTGAAATAATATTTTTATTTTTATGATGCTGAATTTCAGAATCCCTAGTGATCAAAAGCTATATGAATTTGATGATTAAACAGGGACTCAGGTCCTTTGTGGAAAAAAGCTTTAATGAAAAAGGAGTAGCATACAGCTGAGCACTTACTCAGATTGATGTAGAAAAATGCAATGGCTACAGAGATTTCTCTAGCACAGTATTTGACAAAATTTCAAGATACTGAACTTGGGAGCAGTTGAAGATGAATCAAGGAAAGGCTTTGAATTGAGAAGGGTAAATATGAAATCTATACTGAAAGTACTACCTGAAACAGTCTGAATAATATTGTAACATTTATGTGGTCATCCTGAGTTCCCTCTCTTCTTTATGGTAAAGAAGGTGAATTTACAGACAAACCCAATTTTAAGGAGCTTGTGAAATTAAAATGAATTTCCTGCAGATTAGAAGCTATAGTATTTCTCATACTGTAGAAGAAAAAGTGAAGTTGAGAGTAAAAGACAGGGAACCATGTCAAATTCCCTAAAATGACTGAGGAAAGCCAGGGAAAATCCATGTGTGAGGTCAGAATTTTTAATGTGGATACTGAGGGCTGGATGCAAAGGGTTTCAGAGCTCGGGGTGTGGATATTGTGACAGTCACAGTTTGGGTCCGTGCTATCCTCCTGAGACAGAGGGGCAGCCTGTCACCAATCCAGAACAGCGTGTTTTACACTGGATGAATAGACATTGGAAAAGTTCATTTTTAAAGTACCTTGGTTTTTCTTCACCCTATATCCCTCTTTCTCTGAAACAGCCCCAGGAAATATTTTTCTCTACATCAGAGACATTTTTGCAGAGTTGTGCAGGGAAGAATAATTTCAAGAAGCTGTTTCATCCATCCTTGCCCAACCCAAGTGTTTTCTTAACTTTTTATGCTTGTCAAGTGCTTTCCATTCTGATTTTTAGTCCTATGTCTTCCAGTAGACCTCTCAGGTTGGACTTTAGTTTCAACTTAACATATTTTATCTTTTTGTTTTATATTAACTGTCCAAGATGCATTCATAGCAAATTATAGGAGACTGAATGGCTCTTTCTCAAAATAGTGTCCCGTGAGGAATATCAATGATCACAAATGTTTATTTATGGAAAAACAGCAGAATGTGCTAAACTGGTTTACTCACAGAAATATTCTAGATCTTTGTTATTCTATTTAATTTGTTCAAATTTTTAGGCAAATACTTTAGGTGTGAGTAATGATCAGCATTAACTGATTAAAAATAATTAAATACTACAATATCTATACTTCCTTTAAGACCTTGGAAATGGAAGCGTGCTGCAAAAAAGAACAAAACAAAAATTCTGTGATTATTGGTAAAGCATATTTTTCCTAAAGGCATCCTATGAAGAGTGCACTACACAAGATGTTATTTGATAATTATTTTATTTGACTGGTTATAGCCCTCCTACCCCTTCTCCCCACCTCATCATCCTGAATCTTATGTACAGTATTGGTCAAGTGTTTGAAATTTGACACGAAGGCAAGAAAGAAAGAAAACATGATAGAACATTTTTTGCAAAGCGGGAAGAGCCCTTTCTTCCAAGTCTTCTTTTAGTCTTCTTCTTACTTAATTGAAAATTCCACTTGCTTTAGAAATAGGGAAAGGGGAAAAATATGCCTTTCCACAGGATTGTTTCCTTATGGTGTTTTAGGAATGCACCTAGTTCTTTCCTGAAGCTTGGTTTAGTATATTGGCATCCAAAGGGTACCATAAAGGGCTGTTCTTCTTTTTGTAACTGACATTCATCTTGCCTCATATTCCACTTATCTGATGTTTTTAAATCAGTGTCAACGCCAATACTTAAGGAACTGTGTAATGATCCTCCATGCCTGCTACTGCATGCCTTATTTCCTGTGAGATGTTGAATGTAACCTCAACAGCTAGGAATGATTTTCAGCAAAAAGACCTTTTGAGGGTTTTTGTGGGTTGCTTATTTGTTTATTTTTTTCTGTTTAGTTTAGTTTAGTTTGGTCTAGTTTTGTTTTTTTGTTTTATTTTGTTTTGTTTTGTTGATGATCTTTACATTTTATCTTTGATTGCATTTAGATTTCAAAGGCCAGCAAAAGTCAAAAAATCAAAGCCATACCACAATAATTCATCAGCCTATTCTTCTGGAAAGGTTTTTGTTACTTTCCTAAAATCTATTTTATAGCAATGACTTTGCAGATTATTCATAGTTTATGCTGGTTTTTGAGTTTAATTAGATACCCTTGAAATAATCCAAGAATTTAATAAACTATGTGGAAAAGCAATATCTCTTATTCTGAAATCTGTTTTTTCTAAACATTAAAATTTTTTTTTGGCTGTGAGACTGTCTAACAAAATAAATTTAATTATCACACTCTACTGGATATACAAAAAAGCATAGATTGAGTAAAAACGTTAGTGGTTTGCCGCTGGATTTATTACATGAAAAATATTCATATTACAGATTTTATTCTCCCCTAGAAAAGCAGATACCAACTAAACAAAGATATACACTTAAAGCTCTGAGGAGTATCATGAAGTCTTTTTTTCCATAATCCCAACCCTTACATTCAAGCATGGACATTGAATTCAAACACTGTAGAAGAAGACATGTGGACCAAGGACCATTTAACAGGAAATGTTAAATTATGAATTATTGGTAATTACCTTGATTGCATTTTAAATTGTTCAACTATTAAAGACTATTCTAAACTGAGCCATAAATAATGCTTATATATTACTATATTTGTAAAGTGGAAAAGGACTTAGATAAGAGCTTCTTGCTTCTGACTTCCACTACAAATTAAATATTTTTCAGAGGCAGACTAATTTAAAAATGTTTCAAGATGTTTAAATTTTATTTTTCTTCTGAATGTCTTTCCATTTTATCTCACTTAAATCTTACAACAGGAATTATATGACCAGCTTCTGACACTAATATACCCACCCAGTGGGTAATAAGTTTACCTATGAGCAGTGGCTAAAATTCAGCATTCTTTCCAAAGAACGTTCAGTTTTAGAAAATGGGGCCTGAATATTCAACAGAAAAGGCTACATTTTGGTGTTCATTATTTGCTGCACTTGACTGTATGGGAGATTAACACTATGACAATGCCTTCCTGATCTCAGCAAAAACTGATAAAGAAATGTTTGCTGATAACAAGAATGCTAGAGTGTAATCTTAAAATGCTCTAATTATTTTAATCTCTGCATAGATACACTAAATTATCTATCAGACTGTTTATGGGGGAGCAGATACAGAGTTTGTTTATTATGACAACTCAGATGGTTTAAATATCTCTTTAAATACAGATTTATGTGTCCAAACTTTTTTTTTTTCTGCACGAGTGTTAAAGGATGTTTAAATTGGTTCAGTAATAATTTAAATATGAAGGCAAAGCAGTAGAAAAAGGACCATAGACCTCCTGCCACTTTGTCAAAATTTACATAGATTGCATTCTATAGATTACATTCTAAAACTTTTATCACCTTACTCATTAAGTAGAACAGTTTTGCTGAATAAGGTGGTCTTACTGCGCATGAGTGAATGTATAATGAATTTGAAAATCCAAATTTTTGCTGTTTAAGCTTCCAGTTAGTCCAGCCTTATACTATAAATTGTTTTTGTTTCTCAGATTTAAAGTTGAGTTATCTGGGAAAAAAAATCTATCAATATTTATCTCTTAAATGAAAAAATAAATCAGTATTCAATTTTTGACAAAATAGAAAAAAAAATCCAAAATAAAATGCTTCTTCCTTGATATATTTGATATATTGATATATATTCTGGGTTAAATCTGATCCAAAAGACCCTAAGTTCTTAGAAATTTATTTAAATATTTTAATTTATTTAATTTATTGAATTATTGTAATTGGTAACCTTGGGTTTTCAATTGGGCATTGTGAAATCCTGGAATGGTTTATTTGAAGACTGCCTAAAGAAGAACTGAAAGAGATCTCTATTCAATCCTTTTGCAAAAATCACACACATCTTAATGAATGCTGATCTTTTGTGACATACAATTCACTTTTTGAACATACAGCATCTGCAGGTTCAAAGTTTTTGACAGTAGAGATACACAATACATTGTACAAGATTGAATTAGTAGTTTCAGTCAAGATCCATTTCAAACCTAAGTAGCCAGTAGAGGTTGCTCCAAGCTATTTCAAAAGACAAGGAATTACAAGGTTCACTAAGGATTTGAAAAACAGATGTGAGGTTCTAAATAAATATATTCAGATAAATGTGGCTTAGTTTATTCTGACAAAAATTAGATACACAGCAAAACCCTGCAAACTGTTTGCTTCATAGATGCATTTCTATATATATAGAATAGATGTTAAATAGTTAGAGCTAGATTCCCTCAGACAGATCTCTATGTTCCCATTCACTGCAGTGAATTACTCTGACTGGTTGTCATTCTCCTGCTGTGGGTAAGAGACCATCCAAATCACATTCCAAAAGGAAAGTCATGGAAGAGATACATCAACAGCTTAAAAATTAGTTCTTCTGGCAGAAATTGGTATGTTTTTTGGCTTGTCAATTGGTAATGATTTTCCATGAAGAGCAATAAACACTCCTCACCACCATCTCAGACAGTGAGGACTAGAAGTGCCTTTTCCATGTAGGCTTTTTTTTTTTTTGCTTTATATTCTACAGATGTGCCATTAAAGGAGCCTTAACAGTAGCTATAGACTTTGGCAGTCATTCCTGCAGCCACATGATCTGTCATTTATTACTTTATTTTTTCACATTTACATTAATTTACTACATTATTTTTTTCCACATATCTCTTGTCTAAATTCTTGTGTCTTTTTTCAACGACAGCATAAACAAGTAACACTTTGTCATATGGCCCTGTAGTGAAAAAGAGCTGTTTTCTGTGAACAAATATACATTTGCTTTATTAAGAATGTGAAAGGATCTAGTGAGCTAATGGAGCAAATCCTGTTCCTTGAATTAAGTAGTATATATCAGATGTGAGATCCAGGAACATAGCTGGAAAATCCAAATGTAAATTCTGTCATGGATTCACATGAGATGCCAATAATATAGCTACTTCTATATAAATGCTCAAAGTCTAAACACTTAGATGGGTGTACTAGGATGTCTACTTTTAAGTGACAGAACAGATACCTCAGAAATTTGATGGAAAGAGGACAATTTATAGAGCACTCTAATACCAGTGTAGAAATGACAAAGCACTAAAAACAAAGATCTTGCCAGAGGAGGAATAATGCTGTAGTTAAACACAGCTTAAAGTCATTAAAAATTAGCATAAACAATAGATTTTGATCCATCATTAATAACTAATTTCAGAGACAAATATTCAAAGAATGCACAGAGACAGAAGAAATTCAGAAGCAGACCCGAGTAACAGCCAGATTAATCAGACTCTGACAGACCTTCTATCTGTAGGGTATTACTATAAAAAGCATCTCTGTCACAGCATTTGTGGCATATAGGGATTGCGAGTCTCTAGGAAAATAAAGTTACTCCACCCAGAAAGAAATCACTAGAGTAACATTAGTTTTTAAAAGATCCTCAAAATATGTGAGAGTGCTAAAAAAAAATTCAAAGGAGCAGTTGAAAGAATGAAACAACTGAAACAGTATGGAGTTTGTTCATCTCAAGGTAAATGTTTATTCCTTATGAAACAGAATGTGGTAATGCAATGAAGAAGTTGTGGTAAAGTTAAGCTTTAATGTAAAGGAGACTATGAGAAGTACAAAGAAAATGAAAAACAAACCTTCAAAATGTAGACACTTTTCTAAATGAAGAAGATCTAAACAAAACCAAAAATCAAAAATTAACTAAAACCTTTGGCAAGTTAAACGTAAAACCCAAGTTAGGTCGAAAAAGTGTTTTGAGGAACATGTTACTAGAGGTAAGAGAGGTGGGGTAATGCTGTTTCTTAAATACAGAGGAAAAAAACCTTGTCACAGAGTCATTAGGACTGGTAAATGACTGAGATGTAAATAGAAGATTCAAAAAAATAAGACCATTTCAGGGAGAAAATAACTAGATTATTTTTATTACTTACAGAGAAGAAGTTTAGAGATGTTCCTCCAACAAAACTTTTCTTTAACAAAGTGACAGTGAGGAACTGCCTGAAATTACAGTGTCACTAGAAGGGCCTTTGGAAAAATGCAATTAGGTAAACATCTATAGCTCTTGAAGACTGGAATTTGAGAAACTAGGGAAATATGAATGAATACATTCCACTTCAACATATTTTTTTGATTGGAGGAATGAAAAAAGATACCTTTTTTATAAATCGTTTCAGATAGCAACAGAGCAGTAAGCTGACTTCCATACCAACAAAGAAATGCAAAAGGAGGTTGACATAGATATTCTGATAGCTATAAATTTGAAGGGAAAGAATCAACATGCCTTGTGTTTCAGTGTCTATTAGAGAACTCAAAATAATTATGATGAAGGATAACCAGTTTGATAAAATGTACCTGCAATTTTCAAACCCCTTTTGACACTCACAATGGTCTTGAAATCTGAGTCAAAATGTGTGGACATGAATCCCAAAACCTGACTGTGTGGTATTGGGTTTATTTCACATGTGCTGTCATCTAATGGATGAGAAGAGGTGCAAAAATAAAGAAAGGAAAAAGGTCTCGTTCTCACCTGGAAAACTTTTCCTTGTAATTCATACCAGAAAGGAGAAAAAAGATACTATGGTGTACAAAAAGATCTGACTTTGAATTTACAATTCATGAAATGAAGGAGTTAAAGCTACAGAGAAATTGCTAATTTTTCTAATGGAGATATTTTATATGCACTTATAGGGAATCAGTTACACCTATATTGTTAAACCTGCTCATAATCAATCAAGAAAAGGAGATACATGGTAATGTTCTACTAATATTAATCAGTAATACTTTACTGATGACACAGGACAAAGAAGAATCCGGAAAAATATATGGAAGAAAAGTATGCCAACGGCTTACTGCACACCAGTTGCCGACACAAACTAGAATTGATCAAGTCCCTATAAACCCAGCCTTCTACAATGCCATTATTTTAAACCTTTTGTTTTGCTTGCATGTGGGTTTAGAAGAATTCAGCATCTGACTGCCTTTTGACAGAGAATACTGTATCAGGTGGGCAGCTGTCCTAGGAACTTGGGTGTTATTCCTATGTTCTGCAGAAAGGACTGATTGGAGGTGGGAAAAGACACACCAAAAGCTCACAAAATAAAATTCACCTGCATGGTCACCTATGCCAGATGATGTTCCCAAAAGGTCACTGTATTGTTGAGAAAACAATTCTGAAGTACTTTTGAAGTTGCTTGCTCTTTAGGAACTGTGAATATAAACACAGACTCTGTAGAACTCAGAATTAAAATCTGGTATCTTGCAAATGCTGATTTTCTTGTGCTGTTAAAATGAGGAATCACTGTTCATGATATTTATGAGTTTTAGACTTTCCTTCCCTGTCACAAGCAATCAATAGTTGCTCATACTTGCAGATCAGTTTTAATTGTGTCTTTCAAAGATTAACAACTGCATCTGGGAAGTCTGTACAGAATGAAAATGTGCAAAGTCCTTCTTGTACTGAAGAAATTTCTGATACTACAAAACCAAGAAAATATGTTGTTAACACTTTTAGAATTTGTAAAAAGTACCTTGTCTGATTTGATTTACTGCTATCTGCATAACTTTAATAGCTGCAAATGTTCTTATGTTTCATTGTCCCTTTTTTATGACTGCTGAGATTGAAAGGATGAAAAGCAGCTTCAATAATTTAATGTACTCTTACAAGTCCTGAGAAGAACTGTTTATTTATAAAAATATAAACCCAAAGCTCTATTAAATTATCACTCTTTTGAAAAATTCTGTTTTAGGCCAAATTATCTAGACGTAATCGATCTTCACTGTTTCAAAGTGAATAATTCAGGCCATTTAAATTTTCTGAGATTCTGATACCAAGAAAATACCGTAAAATAACTGTAAAGAGTGGTCTTCCTCACTCTCTCCTTCTGTCAGTAACTCTTGGGACAGAAATATTACAGAAATATAATTTCAGGGAAGACTGGTTTTCAGACTACTAAAGTTGAGAGACTGGACTGGTGAGAAAATTAATTTTGAGGGGATAAAGAAATGCAATTAATTGAAGTGCTGAGTCCAAACTATTTCCTTAGGAGTCCAAGGGCAGACTTGCTATTATACTTTAAGAATATCTAGATTGTGTTACTGATTCCTGTCTTAAGCCTCTTGTACTGCCTATAGCAGCAGTCATCCATATCTTCTGAGTCAAATATAGCCTCTAAGAAGCTCTAAACAAATCTGTTTTGTTCTTTCATTTCTATGCTGTTCCACCATGAACAGCAGACTTCCATTGCTACCTATATATGTCAAATATTGTATGATCTGATTTTCATTAGTAATGTTTGAGACTTTTGAAAAAACTCATGTACTGAAGTGCAAATAGTATTGATTTTACAGGGATCATCTATATGACATAACAAAAACATATGTATTGAAGTAAATTTTCAAAAATCTCCATAAATATCTAGATTTTAAGTAGATAACTTAAAATTAGAAAGCATATTTAATGTCTATTTTCAAAACTCTCACTCACTGAAGAGATTCAGGTATTTACATTTTTATTAACATGTGAAATTCAGTATTAAGGTATGCAATGATGCATATGGGATAAATATATCATGAGGAGAGTGGTCTCACTATGGATAATCCTCTGGAAATGTTATCCCCACTATCAAGGATGCTCAAAAATGCAAACTTAAATTTTTAGGAAACAAAGGAAAACAAACCAGAAAATATGATGATGCCAGAGAACAAGGCTATAGTGTTGAGTAGTGGACACTCAAGTGTATATTTGTAGTAACAAAGGAGGAAAAATATTAATCTAGAACTTTGAAAACTACAGATAATTGCCAAGAGCAGCTGCAGGTATGAATGCCTTCTGCAGATTTCACATGTAGAAGGACTGTCTGTTTTAGAAAACACATGACTCAAGAAGAATAATCATGAAGAGAAAAAGAATTAGGAATTCTAGTCTTACTAGATTAGGAATCAAATTTAACTGAAACAGAAAGAGTACCTTTTCAAATTTCACGTAAATAACTGAAGTACATCTGGCCACAGAATGTGGTGGAAGCCAAAAATATCAAGAAAGGGATTAGATAAATTTGTCAAGGTTAGGCCCACTGGAAATATTAAACTCGTTAGTTCAGATCCAGCCTCTGCCTCAGGAAGTCACTATATTGCTAATTGACAGAAGCTGGGTGTACAGAGAAAAGATAACTCCTCTCTTGCCTTCTATTTAAGAAATCATTTCTCTATTCCAGACTAAAATTTCTGATTGAATGTAGAGGGAACAGAAGCGCACCTTGCATCTGAGTGTGCCAACAGATTGGGCTGTTGTCTGACTGTATTTCAAAGCAATTGTGTTGGTGAAGTATCAGAATTTCAAATTTCTTTTTTCAAAAGCATTCATAAGATAAGGAAACATTTTTTTCTGAGTAGGTCTAGCCTGGATACATAACTAGTTATCCTAGCATTGGGAGCAGTCATGTATGTTTGCAGATGAGCTATGGGGTAGCAAATGCTTTCTCATCTCTAATTTACAGCTGCAAATTATTACAATTACTTTGCCATTTGTTTATGCAATTTGGCATTTTGGGTTTTTTTTTATGGCAGGACTGAATATTTGTCCTTGATGCCATATTATTATTGGCAGAGATGATTCGTAACACATGGTGTTCACAATAATGGTCTCATTCTGTGGTCTCAAAAAATGGTATCAGATTTTCTGGGTTTGTACTGCTATTTGTTTTATAAAATATAGTTTCCTGTATAAGGACCTTGTATTTCTCCATCTGCCCTGTTGCTCCAGCTAGTCTGGCCAAGTGCTGGAAAGCTATAAAATTCTGTCTTTTCTTTCAAATTATAAACTCTTTGCTATTAATCTCTCTCCACACTCTTTAGTGATTTAGAAAACATTGTGAAGTCTATTTTCTTCTGAAGTTTTCATCTGATCTTTTAGACACAGTCACAACCATGTAACCATCAGAACAACTCCCTTTGACTTCTCCAAAGTAGTAATTTCCTTTTCTGACAGGAGGAGAGAGGAAGTTACAATATTTTCATCACTGTCACTTCAATGATGAGAACCATTTTCCTGAATGCCAAAATGCAGCTCTTTTAGTCCTGTGATTGGGAGAAACTCTGCTTGTAGTTTGCATTCTTCCCTTGCTGGGAAATTTACTTGGAGTGATTAAACTGAACCCTAGGTCATCTGCCTCCTGGTAACTTTTGTCCCCCGCCCTTCCATTCATATTATTCTCTCAGAAGAAGGAACTGTTTTGAGTGGATTGGCATGAGATAGTCCAGTCTTCAGTATCAACACTTCCCCTGCACTGGCAGAGAAACATCCAGGGAAGTGGGTGAGACTGGCCCAATGGGCTTTTGTCCTCAGTCCTCCAGCACCTCTCTCTCCATAGCAGCATCAAGAATTTGGACCAAGTACAAAGCCAGCTCCAAATCTCTCCTGGTCCTCAGCAGTACTGAGTTAATTTTGTGTAAAATCTTTCCTTCTGAGCTTCTTTGTGGTCTCCATTACTTGTTATTAGAATGAGTAGAACTTGCCTCTGTCTTTGACAAAGCAGAGGGGTACAGCTTAGGAAATACACTCCCTTCATTCCTTGCAGTGGGTAGGTAGACAGAAGCACCGTTTGAACATGGATCATCTTCCTTGCTTTAGATCCATACTTTGAGACACAGCACGCCCTGGAACTGCCTATTCCTTTGCTTCAGGTTGCCTGTGAGACAAGCTGGGACATGGGCTGAATCTCCCTGAGGGAAGAGAGTTTCATGGCACACCTTAGCTAGCTTATCAGTGAGCTGCTGTCAAAAAAGCAAGCCTCATTCCCTCCTTTGTAATGCTTCATGTTTGCCCCACACTTTTCCTTTGGCTGGTGATTTCTCTGAACCAACAGTGACCCAGTTTGTGGGCAATAAGTGTTAGAAGAAACCTCATTTTTTAAGGGCTAGCTTCATACTAATTTGGTTTCTGGAACCAGCTTAAAACATCCAACAAATGCCTGCACCAGATCAAAGAAATTGGTGGGAGAACACTCAGGGATAAAGAGGAGGACTCAATATCAGCAACAGATGGCACTTAGACTTTTCTGTACCATCTTTCTCCGTACATGATGGTTTCAATTACAGTGGTTGATGTGGAATACATTGGCCTCATTAGGCATATAAATAAGCTTTTCACTATAGACACCTTCCCAGCTTCATGCACAGTTTAGCCCAAAAAACTCTGGAGCTGAAGAAAGGTTACCTCCCAGGCTGAGCTGGTGAAGTGAAATGAGGAAATGAAGATTTAGATTTGTATGCCATCAGACTCACCATTCTCAAGGAAAGGGAAAAGAATTAAAAATGGATCTCCATGAAGTTCCCTCTTTATGAGTAGCTACAGCTGTCTGTTTAGCTTTGCTGTTTGAGCAGGAATGGTCTTGAATGTTGATTTCTCTGCTCTGTGAGAAACAGCATTTCACTGACATTTTTGCTTTCACAATTATTTTTGAGCCATTAAAAAGTCAGGATCGGATAAAGGCACAAAGATTTGAAAAGAGATGATGTTTTCCACTAAGAGTTGTACAAGAAACTGTGGAGAGTATATGAAATCACAATGTCATATGGATTTGCTTAGACTAGAAGAATAATAATTCACATGTACACTTTATAGTCTGTGCGCTAAGGCTTAGCACAGCCTTCCTTTAAATCCTGACATGTGTTTTTTTCCTAGCAGAACAGAACAGGACCTAAATACTTGGTAAGTGGTGTAATGCAGTGGTAAAATGATAAAACTCATATTCAGCTAAAATTGTTCTTTACTGCCCTCTTGTTTCTTTTGGCTCAAGTAAGAAGAACAAAGGAAAAAATGGAAACGAAAATCTTAATGCAAATAGGGAATGGTGGTGCCAGACAGAGGATGTGACCTGTCAGAACACTGATCTCAGGAGATTACTCTAGGAATCCCAGCCAGGTTGGCAGCTACCGTTTGCAGCTTCTTGCTCCAACATCGCACAGAGGTTCCTAAAGACGAGCAGTCAGGGATTTTCTTCACTGAGTTTTAACTGACAGTATCCTAGGGCCTTTCAAGCAAAATGTGTTTTCCAACAGATTCCAGACACAATCTTATTTTCTTTTCTAGCACATGGTGTATCATTGATGCAGACTGAAAGGATTTTGGTTTAATTTAGCTCAAGCAATGCATGTCTGCCTTGTGTGTATTATTGTACAAATGCCATAGCTACTTCAAATTGGATTGGGCAAAAGTTTGGAGGAAAAGTCTAAGGCCTGGCAGAAGTATGTGGAATTCAAAACTGCTCTAAAACCTGAGGAAGTCAGAGTGATTTTGTTAGGCTTTTGTTCAGACCTTAAATGACTAACCTGGTCTTTTTCACCATTAAATGGAGGTGTACAAAAAAAGAGGGAGGCAAAGGTGGCAACATTCTCTTGTTAGTATGGTTTCACATTACAAATAAGCTTCAGGGCTCAGGACACATTTGTAATTCTGTGAAGCCCTGTTCACTGTAGACTAGACTCTGCCCATTAGAGATACTATCCTAGGTCTAAATTTGCAAAACATATATTCTCCCAGGTATTGATAATACTTCCATAAGTAAAGGCTGTCATGAAGTGTGTGTGTGTTCTCCCCTACTCTGAATGTCACTTCCAACAAAATCAAGTTTTTGTAGAGCAGTTCAAAAAACTATTTAAGCACCTGTTCCAAAGTTACCATCTAGGTCTTCAGCTCTTTATGAATCATCCAGACACTTAAGAAGACTGGGAGCAGAGATATTTTGAGGGAGATAGTATCAATGAAGAATTTTTTTTTAATTCTGGAAACAGATTTTTCTCATTCCTTTAACAATAATATAGCTGCCTCCTGAGACTACTGAGTCTCAAAGAGAGACAGTCTTGCACTGAATTTTGTAGCAAAATGCCCTGAAATATTCTGATCTGGAAACTGAGCAAAAATCTCTTGAGAATGGAAGTCTTGGTCTCATGTCTGAATACAGACAGACTTAAATTGACATTAGAGTGGGATATATTTATCTATGCAGTAGTTTTAAAGAAGAATAATTTCCAGACAGATTACAAATTAATAAACCAAAAAACACTGACTAGATATAATTAATTTTGAACGTCAAAAGTGTTAATATGAGACACTCAATACCATGTGTAACTTTAAATGGTTTTTGCATTTACACTTTCTATTCCTTTGGCCCTTCAATTGTCACACAAAAAATTTATTCATTGTATATAAAGTAGTCTGAATTTACATTCACTTATCTCTGAAAGAATAAAAAAGATTGTATATTATCAGTACTTTAAAGAATTGCTATGTGTTTGGTGTTTTGGGTTTTTTTTTAAAGTATTGAAACAGGTAAATGTTAACTGTGGCTATGGGGAAGGAGAGTAGATACATTGGGATAAGCTATGTAGAGGCAACTGTCTGTAGGTCCAGATCAACATTTAAACCTCTGCTTCAGCCCTCTCAACTCCACCACAAACAGCTAAGCTGTCCCTTACCCACTGTAAAAGAAAACCACTTGGTACTGTTAGCTTTGGAGAGAAAACCTTCAACCAACATTGTTCATTTGATAGATTTCATTCTTTGGGGAAAGAAGAAAAAGAAAGTAATTAAATTAGCAAGCTGGCCGGCTGCAGTGGAAAGGAAATAATGATGGGCTATGCCCAAGATAGAACAACACACCTATTTAATCTGTGCCTATTTTTGAACTGTCATTTACTTTGATTTATAACTATGGTTTTGAAAAATTTTAATGATGAGAATGTAGCTTGCTCCAAGATTTGAAATAGCACAAATGTCAAAACCAATAAATATTACACTTTGAATTCAGACAATAAACCAAACACACCAAGAAAGAGCCTTCATTTTTTGATCAATTAGCAGCAGCTAAACTGTTTCTCAAGAACTTCAAGGGAAGGGGCAGTCTTCACTAAAAGGCTGTTCTCTGGCCCATGATGTCACTGTTCAATGGACCCCATCAGGATAAATTCCCTATTTGTTTTTGACATATACATTATATTCAAGCACACTGTGATATGTGTTTAAGTCCATACCAAAACCAGTTGCCCGACTTCTTGGCAAATGTGGTAAACTTTCATACAGTATGCCTGAACCAGATCCACTATGAGAAAGTGTCCTAAAGAATCTCTATCTTTGATGACCTTTGAAGTCAGCAAAAGGAATAGACAGAGTATTATTTACATGTTAAAAATACTGGATCAGATGTAATATACTACACATAATAGTGTAGTAGTGGCAATAGTGACCTATTGCCTCCTGTTATTTAAAGAGTAGACGCTATGAAAAAAAGTTTAGGTAATGTCTATTTAACTGTTACTGGGCAAATAAGCAAAAGTGTCAATAGACACTGTCTTGGTAAAATAAACAATCTATTGGTAAAATAGGCACTCTATTTGTAAAAAAGAGAAAGCCAAGATAAATTAACAGCCTATAGACGTCCTCCTTTCATTACCACGGTTATTGAAGCAAACCTCTTTGTGTTACTGGAATGTTTGTATAAGTTTTATTACTTTACCATTTCCAGACAGCACTCCAACCTGAGCTGAAGAAACACCACAAGAAACTCTGCTCTTACTGAATTCCCAGATGCTTGTATCAGGTTGGCCTGTGAATTGCAGTGTATGCCCTAGACCTCTTCGCTCCTTTTCTCTTTACAGCCCTCATGATCCTGGTAGCCACCCTACTTCCAGATGTGCTAAGCAACATGGATATCATCTTCATACAGCTGTACTCTCCTTTCTATATGGCCTAGCATGGGAGAGGCAGGGAAGACGAAATGGCTTCCTTTATCTTCCACATTACACACACACACACACACACACAGACACAGGCACAGAGACTCATGGAAGTTTCCAGAATTAAGACTACGCAGACAGAGAAATGTTGCTAGAACAAGAAGAGCTTTATGACATATTATAGATGAAAAATGTAGCCCCCAGAAGAGGGGTCAGAATAGGTGATGGAAACTATAGCTGAAACATCAGGGCAGAGCAGCTTATAAACAAGCTGGTTAAAAAAGGAGTTTGGGAAGTGGTTTTTGTTTCAAGAACCATGCAACTTAGCTTCTTGATTTCAGCCTTTCCAGGTTTTAATTCCTTTTTCCCCAGAGGAAAATTGTGTAGTGGTAAGAACTATCATGGACAGCAGGGTCAAGACTGCCGTTTATCCTCAGTGAGGCCAAGGATAGGAGATTGTTAATTGTCTCCAAAGGAAAGGGATGTTTTCCCTGCTGTGACCTCCATACAGCGCTGCTCAGGCATTTTCTTCAAGTGTCACCATCTTTCTATCTTGCTATTTGCACATGTGAGACAAAGCAAGGTTCATGAATGCTGCAGCAAGAGGTGGCAAAATCTGCAGTGCTCTATGATGTGAGATTGATGATTCTACTATTTCTTAGTGCCCCAACGACTCCACTGTTGCCAAGGACAGGTCCTAAGACCAGCATCACCTGTGTTCCCTCTGCCAAGCATTTTAATTATAGTAAGATTAAATTTTTGTATGCCTGAAGGATGGTGAAGGCAGTATTTCTTTCTGCTGTAACCTCTCCAGAGAATGGAAAACTCTACAGAGAGTGGGTGGGCAGAATTGTTCCCTGATCTTCCCTTTTTAAATACTAGTGCTTTGATTTAGATTATTTCTGGATATTTTAAAAACAGAATGATTCTGCTTAGTCTCCTCTAGAGATGCATATAATGCTGTATGTGCCTAATCAACACAGAACATCAAGCATACTCAACCTACAGATTTAGAGATATCATGTGAATGTGTATCATGTTTAAGTTAAAGCTGTGGCACACTGGTGAATAAGCATTGGGAAGCCCTGATTCTAGCTGTACAAAGATTGTTTCACAGCAAATTAATCCTCAGGTTGCACAAACTGCTGCTCTCCAAAGGCTGCAGTGATACTGCTTGAGGTACGACTCTGTTACACTTCCCACTGCACTGAGTCACAATCATGATTCAGAATAGCCCTGATAAAGTGTCCCAAAAACCTCCTCTGCCCACCTGCATGGCTGTGTCAAGTTGTGCAAGCTTTAATTACCTGTCAACAAGTATTATTTAGAACTGTTGACAAATCACTAAAGGAATTGACTCTTCATTTAAAAAAAAAAAAAAAAAAAAAAGGGTATTCATACAAAACTTGGCACTTGCTCTTGTGTTATTTCAGGAGTTCCACTTCTAGTTCCAACTTAAAACCAAGAAAAGCAGAAGTGGAAATATTTTTTTATTAGTTGATCAAGAATTTTCAGATCTTGACATGGCTTCAGATTTGATCTCTCTTGCAAAATGTGGGATGAAGGTTTAAACCTGTTTAAAAGTTTCCCAGGAATTAAAGACATCACAGTGCAGTAGTAGTTAGAGAAGGAAAAATGAATGATCTGAATTATTTTTCAGGCATCATCCTGGGATAGTTGTGCACACAGAAAAGTTCTGAAACTCTGTACCTCTGTTTCTAAATAGGTGTACAAGAAATAATAGCTGCAATTATTCCTTATATAATAAATACAATATGTTAAAAACATTATTTAACACTGCTCCTTTAATACTATTATTTAGTGCTGCTCTGAAAGGCAATATAACAGTAGTCAACAGCCAACAAAAGACAAGTTAAAGCTAAATTGCATCAAGTCCCAAATCCAGGTAAGCACTTAAACACATGCATAACTTCAAGCAATAAGCATAAATGTCTCTCACATACATAATGTTATGAATATGCTTAAGTGCTTAACTGGACTGGAGCCTAAATTCACAAAGGCAGCAAGGACAACAATGTTTAATTTTGCACCTTTGTCTAACATTCACTTTCTTGCTCTTTACATTCATAAAATTTCTTCAAAATTACAGGAAAGAAGTGTTTAGTTTCAATACAGAACTTCTGAGTTTGTGCATGTGCCTGTCTGTGTCTGGAGCCTGTGAACCCTTTCTAAAATTCTCTCTGTCCTTCTGGACATAAATACTTTCCTATTGGTCAGATCTCCCACATGTTACTGCACTTACTTGAATACCAAAACTTTTTATTAGAATTTTCCCACCAAAAAGAGTTCACTGGCATGAATCTCATAATTGCATTGGCAAGACATTGTATAGCCCTATAGCTGCTAGCAGAGCAAAAGGACACAGATTTGCTAGTGTGGTAATGTGTTTCCAGCAGAGCTTAGAGTACTAGTACATATCACAGTGCTTAATTAAACTATTCACCCTTGAAACCACAGTTGGATTCCCAGCAACCTGGGAGGGTTTGTGGAAATAACAGAGGGTTCTTGACCAGTGATCAGGGAGCCATGGCAGCAGCCTGACATCATTACCACTAGGAAACCTAGATACAAACTTCTAATATTCTTAAGGTAAGAATTATATTTAGAACTACTATATGTAAGTGTGGCTTTTATCCAAACAAATACTGGATGTTACTTAAAATGTACTTAAACAAAACCAGATTTTAAACTTTTTGTTTTACCGAAATATTAAATTATTATTCATGTGGTTTTTTTTGTTTTGAGTTTTCAAAACATTTTCAGGGATAAATGTGAACGTTCCAATAAAGATGGAGGTGCCGCAAATGTCTTAGAGTTCCATTTAATTTCACTAGGGATCTAACCTCTTTAGTTCTAACTTCTTTAGATTTTTGTCCAAATCCCTCATAATGAGTCAGATAGATCTTCAGGTAACAAATTTGTCGATGCTGTAAAGGAGTTCTCCTCATAGTTAACTTCTCTTCTTTTGATGCCCTCTGGAACCTTTGTGTGCCTAAATCATAACTCCCACAGGAAAAAGTCTTCATCTGAATGCATCAGCATCTGGGAGACTAATTTAATTTCTCTAAGGCATTCTATTTGCTATTTAACTTTATTTAAAAAGTTTTACCTGTTTCCAAGTTGCATAAATGTAAATCTTCATCGCCTTATATTTTTTTCCTCTGATTTGAAAGTTGTGACAGTTAGTAAGCTGCACTTTCCCTGATGAAGATACGTAAACCACATTGTGTTTTCATCAAAGCATTCTGCACTTTTTTTCAACTTTGTTTCATTCTCTCCCCAAACAATAAGAAAAACACTTTTCATTAAGATTTTCTTTTCCCAATTAAAAAAAAAAAATAGGCTTTTTTTGCTGTTGTGGAACAAACTAGGATCATACCAAGAAGAATACTTATATGCCCGTCTTAACAATTCTTTATTTTTGCATTGGTATAAATGACATATTTTAGTATGGCATTGTCCAGAAATAGGTCAAAGTATAGGTCAACTTTATTAAATATTTTCAAACTGCATTTCAGTTTCAAATGTCCCTTCAGCAGCCGCAGTGCTTTGTAAGTCTGGGTCAATGTAGGAGGCGCAGAGTAACTTTAAGACCTCACTGGACTCAGTAGCTCCATTTCAAGTAACAAATTACTTTAACATTATCCAAAGTTTGTGTGATTCAGTATAGAGAAATTGGACCAAAATATTTAATGAAACAAGGTTTTTCATTGGATTTTGATACTCTATTATTTGTTTTGGGTCATGACTGTAAAACCTAGTTGTCAAATTTTCTGTTAATTCTTTTAGTCAATTCAGATAATTCACTTCTTTTCATCTGGATTAATTTTATTTTTTTTAACTAAAGTTTGAGTATATTCTGATTCTCTTTTTTGTTCCATTTATGATATTATTCTATGCCTCTATCCAAAAGAACCATTTAGAAAAATGAGGCATGTGTTAGATACTAAGTCTAAGATGAACCTGGAAAAGAAGTGTCATAATAAATCTACTGCTGCCGACAGATCTTATTTAGGCTTCTTTGTCCTGAGGGCATGACAACAATAAGTCATGCTAACACTTGTAGAGGATGTTCTCGTTGAAATACACATATTTTGGCCAACTCCCACCCACGCTCTGTATCTAGATGTTGAGAAACACAAGTATTTTTCATCTCAGCAAGTTTCTGTCCCAAATGTCTGAAGACCATGGGAATTTAGAAGTGGAAAAACGTAGAAAACAAGAATTAAGAGATGCGTCAGAGATACTAGAGAAAGCCAGATAAAAAAAATTAAAAGTTATTGTTTCTACTAAATAAGTTAACTGAGCAAATTTTTAGCACCCACATAACACCAGTAAATGATGACTTTTCTGTTGCTGGACTGCTCAGAAGTGCCTTGTTTTTCCTATGGAATTCATATTTTTATGCCAAGGAAAAAATAAAGGTCACAGATAAGGTATTATCACACCTGAACTCTGAAAAGGGTAGCACTCCTAGAAATCGGTGCATAAACAAAAGCAAATTTGTACCTTCTGGAAGGTTAACAGGAAGCATTCCCATAAACCTTGAAAACATAATAGATCTTTAGTATTTTTTATATGAACCATTTTGCTCATCAGTTATTGTGATAACAACACACTGCCACAAAATGGTATCCACATATTTTGGGAGACAACGATAGCAACTTATTCAAAGTAAGTCAGCAGCAAAATGTAAGAATGTCTGTCTTTGCAGTCTGACTAACATAAAACAAACAGGTAAATGGATCACTGAAGAAAAAAAAAAACCACTTTTGGGCAAAATAAAGCTTTTTGATTTTTCAGTGTCCAAGAAAAATGGCCTTATTAATTTACTAATTTGTTACTTCTAGCAGCTGTAACCTTCAGCTCCTAGAAAACACAAAAATCTTAAAACCTTTTTAATATAATCACAGCACAGCAGCATCTTTGTTTCCTGAGTTTTCAACTCATGGGACCTCTTTTAGGATTATTTTTACTGTTGCCTTAGAAACCTGAAAATATGTCAGTCTAGAAAGACCTTAGACATGAAGATTTCCTAGTTTTATATCTCTGAGAGTGAATGAAGCAGCATTTTTAACTTGCTTCAGAAGAGAATTTCTGTGAGTCCCTTCCAGAACCCTGAAAACTTCTCCACCATCCCCCTCTGAGAATATCATGTTTATAAATCAGTGATCAAAAACCAAAAATTAAGCAAATTGTACTGGATTGCATAGCAGTAATTTAATTTCCATTAATGAACTTAAATTAATAGCCAAGTTAAGACTGAGAGCATTCATGAGTCTAGAGATACTGTTTCACAGTGCCTTCAGGACTACCGAGCAATTGGTAGAACATTTATAAAAATGTTCCAGAACCTTCACAGAAATTCTATGTACTATTATTGTCTTCCCAATTATTCTTAGAACCTACTCCTGCTCCATCTTCATTTAGATCAATCCTCTTAACTGGCTCCAGCAAATGTCATTGTTGTATTTGCAAATAAAATTTTAATATAATTTGCTTTTATTTACAATTCTGAAAATGGAATTAAACTTATGTAAAGGATCCTGTAAAGGATCACAGCAACAGTGACATGATAATATTTTGTAGTGCTGTAGGTTTAACAGGGATACATGATTTCCAGCAATCAATTCTCTGACTCAAGCAGCCTTTTACAGTCCTAAATTCTTGTGTTAGAGATCTTTATGCAGTAAAATTTATGTGGATATTGTGAATTTAACCTTAACATTATGACCAAAAATAGCTCAAGCAGACAATCTGTAAAATATTACTAGTTAAAAAATGTTGTTCTGTCACAATTTTAAATCAAAAATCACATTTTGATATTTCTTCAATTGTTTACAATTATTTTCACAGCTTAAAATATAAGGAAATCATATATCTTTTAAAAGTATTTAAAAGATTATCCACTGAATTAATCAAACCTTTCCATAGCCATATCTTATCAATACCCTTACCTGTGCTCACATTTGCCCATGAAATTTTCCCTATTGCAAATAGAAGTTGATTTATATGTATATGCTGAATTTACATCTAGATGAAGCAACAGTTAGTTCAAACTCTAGAAAGTTTCAAAAGCCATTTCTCATGTGGAAAAAAAATGTAATTTAATATCTTTTAGTGGTATTTGACAGAAAAGAATTACTCCTGTATTTACTGATATTTATTTGACTGAATTAGGATAGAAGCCAGCAAGACATGTCTTGTCATGGATGCATTTATTTATCCATTCATTGGAACAGGATGAGAAGCAGCTGACAATTTCCTCAGTTTTGCATCCCAACTCATTGTACAGTTTCTATTGTTCTCTGGAAACGAAATACTATCTCTCTGTATGTCTCATGTATTTTCCCTGAACAACTTGCCAACTACTTTACCCACTTCAGACTCCCATTGAACTTCATATATCACAAATGCACCATTCCCTAACTGATAAACTGGCCAGCTGATGTCCTACAACAGAGGAGGAATAAAAATTCCCCTATAACTTGTATTTAGCTCAGGCTTAAAACAAATGACAACATTTATTTTAATAATTTATATGTTAGGCCAACATCAGGAAGAGCTCAAACAATGATTGTTCTTTTTCACCCTCTTTATAAAAAAAAGTGTAGTGACACCTGTAGTAAAAGAGTATTCAGAGATAGATGATGAGGTAGAAAAATTAAACAATAAACATGAAACATGAAAAGATTAATAACATTAATACTGATAAGTGATAAATATTTAAATGTAATTGACCTGCATATGTATCTCCAAGGATGAATTTAACAATTTCAAAATAGCCAAGGTGATTCAAAGTCAGCATCCACCCTTGAAATACTTCAATAGTTCAATAGATTTATAGATACATATTTTGTTGGCATATATAAAGACAAGCAAATCAGATTAAATACCAAAACACAGAAACTTTTAATATCTTTGATTCCATGTAAGGCAAAAAAAGCAACAAAAATCATCACTAGTAGTATTGCAGAGATGCTCATCTTACACATAGTGACATGAAAAATTACAGGTAACTCATCACTGAACAAAAAATATCCTGAATTCAAATAATAATCTGTTTTGGTTTTACATGTCAATACATTATCATTAAAATATCAAAATTTGTGTCTATGTTTGACATGTATATATGTGGGTATGAATGTATACAGTGCAGACATGACTTGTGAAATGATTTCAAGATTTCAGTAATATTTTGCATTGCAAATGTATTCTTGGGAAAATAGACTTATTGCTTCCTTCTTTAGTAAGTTTCAATAGACACTGCTGAGCGATGGAACAAAAGTGTTTATGAAAAATTATCCTCAGATTTTCCTTGTATTCCATGGGAATTGTATCATCATGGCAAAAAAAGATTTGTTGAAAAGATGCTAACCTCAGAGATGATATCTGAGCAACTGTCATGTATCTTGAAGAGCACTACAATCAACAAAGATTTGTTTTAGAGACAGGATAAGGGTGGAGTTGACAGCAGCTTTTAGTTTCAAATGGTTGGAAGACTGCTATGGAAGTGACTAGGGCAACAGAAACTACCTGGAACCAGCCAATATAACGTATACCACCCCCTTCACATTACCTGATATGGCAGAGCTTCAACTTCCTGAATAGTTTTTCCATTTGCCCCATGGAAATTAGTCAAGATTAATTTCAGATGGAATCAATTTCTAGGGTTCAATTCAATTGCCAGAAGCAGCCTACTACAAAAAGGGATTTGTAATATGACAAAACTGCATAGTATTTCTGCAAACAAAAGCTAATGTCTTCAAGTAAAGGTTCTTTAAGTATTTCAGATTTTTTAGTGTGATTTTTAGTTCAGCAGGTGCCCAAAATATTAATGTTTTGTCAAAACAACAAGAAACCCACTGAAGTTCTGAAATACCTCTTTCCTCCATTCATACATTTATTCTTTTTTTTTCCTGATTTATCTATTTTAAGTGAAAAAAACAGAACTATGTATACATTCCGGAAAGGAATCCTAGTGAGTGTCATACAGAATAAACCTCTTTATCTGGCTTTTTAAAGACATCACAACATTTAACTACCAACTGATTGTTTTACTTCACACAATCTGTTCTTTATAGTGCTGGAACAACACCTCCTTAATTTATCTTTATCCAGTTCTAAATAATCACTTTACTCTCCATGATTTTGGTAGAAATTAATGCTTTCTACTTATCATTATTCAGAATGACTGATTATTTTTGATCGTTTATTAGAAGCCAATGAAACGAAAGAATAAATCACACATAAGTTTTTAATGTTCAATTAAGTAAAACAAAAGGTGGGAAAAATTAGAGGATCTGGATTCACTGAGAACCAGCATCATTCAAGAGAATTTGATTTTGGTATATTGGTTTGTTGGCTCATACATGTTTACCATAATGGAAGTCTCTTACCTGGTTTTGGGAATACTTACAAGGGGAGGTTTGTGACATTTATTTCAGTTTGTGCTGACACTGGCTTTCCACCAACAAAGCATCTTGCTATGAGAAGGCCAGAATTCCTAAACCTGTTGAATTTTGTTTTACTGAAACTGTGAAGTTCAAAGCCAGTCTGTACTGCATTTCAGTAAGAAATACAAATGTTTTCAGGAAGCTAACCTGGGTTTTTCATTGAAATTAATAAGTCTGTAGTTTAGAAACACTGCTTGCTTTCATCTTTCTCCCACTCTTAAATGTAACTTTAAACATTTGTGGAAATGGATCACTGGCTGAAATGTAATCGTTTTGCCAAAGGTAGAAGTCAAACAAGGAAGACAGATTAAGTGTAAATTCTTGGGAGCTGGCAGAATTAACTAGAATTCTGTTTAACAACTCAATTCTGAAATTATTAATGATTTGCTCTTGCCAACCTAAAAAAAAGAAAAAAAGGTTTTTAGCTGTGGATTTCTTAGAAAGTCATATATTTTATTAATTTAATACATTTTCAGCAGAATCAGTCATAATACAATGGAAAATTCATTGAACATAAAATAATCCATAAGGTGTTATATGGATCTCATTTCTTGAGAGAGACAATTCATAAGGAGGCTGGTCTTTCAAGTTAAGTGTTCCATAAAGATGAAATCATCAATTTAGAATATGGACAAAAATCAAAGAATGTCTTATTTTACAGACATAGTAACCTTTACTCCCACTGAAGGAGACAGTTGACTGCTACTGACATCAGCAAGAGCCTAATCCATCTTCTAATTGTCCCTACAGAACAATACACCTGGGCAGGGAGCATCACTTTGTATTTTCCCTGGACTGAGATCCTTTGGCTTTGAGAGACAGTTAGCTGCATAAATAATGCCAGATCCATGTGCTGTATTAAAAACATCCTTAAAATTTTTGTGACTGGTTTTGCACTGGTGTTGGCTAGACCAGCAGCCTAGATTTTCAGAAGCTTCTCACCGTTTTCTTCAGCAATCTCATTTTTTCAAGAGAGTATTAGTGAGCAATTTTGCAGCTATAATGTTACTTCAGTACTGTCAGTAGATTCAGCTAGGAGTGCATGTTTGTCTTTTTGTAAGAAGCCAACTATATCCCAGTCTTAAAATGTACATTAATCTGAACTCTGCAGAGGTGTTCTCGTAGAAAAATTCATTGTATATGTAGATTCATATGAAATAGTTTTAGGCATACCAAATCATAGAATAGTTTTGATTGGAAGGGACTTATAAGGGTCTCTCCTGCAATGAGCAGAGACATCCTCAACTAAATGAGGTTCAGAACCCTGTTCAGCCTGACTATGAATGTTTCCAGGAATGAGGCATTTACCATGTTTCTGGACAACCTGATCCAATGTTATACTACCTTTATTGTAAAAAATTTGCTCCTTATATCTAGTCTGCATATATCCTCATTTGCTTAAAAACACTGTCCTCTGTCCTGTTGCAACAGGCCCTAGTTATGTTTTCCCCATCTTTGTTCTAAATCCCCTTTTAGCACCGAAAGGTCGCAAAAAGGTCTTGGAGACTTGTTTCCTTCAGATTTAACAGCCCCATTTCCTATAGGAGAAGCGTTCCATCCCTCCAATCATCTTTGTGGCCCTCATCTGGACCCACCCCAGCAGTTCCATATCATTCTGTGCTGAGGATAGCAGAACAGGATACACTCCAGGTCTCACCAGGGCAGAGGGACAGCACCACTTCTCTCGTCCTGCTGCCACACTGCTTTGGGGGAAGCCCAGGATAAAATGGTCCTTCTGTGCTGCCAGTGCCCATTAACAGCTCATGTCCAGTTTTTTAGTCACCAGCACCAGCTTTTTAGTCACCAACACTCCCTAGTCATTCTTGTCAGGGCTTCCTTCAATCTCTTCATCATCCATCCGGTGTTGGACCTTGCAAGAGGTCTTGTTGAACCTCTTCACAGTATGAAGTCACAACAGTGTATTCTAAAAATCTATAATCAGAAGTTCAAAGAAGAATAACTTTGAATATATATTACACTAATGTTTACCCTAAAGATTGTAAATATTATTGTATTCTTTGCTATATGCTCATTTTTAATACTTTTTCGATTCACAGTTACAAAGTACAGATTACACAGTTAGTCTGCAAAATTTCAACATTGTTGCTTGAAATTTAAATTGCAATTTAAAAAATTTGCCTTTCAGCAACAGATTATTATCCAAACCAATAAAGAACTTTAAATTCTTCCTTAATTCAAAAATTGTTTTGTTAAAATAATAACTCAGTATGAGAAAACAGAATTATGTTTTTTGACCTGAAATAGAGTGCAAATGTCACTAGAATGTTTTGACATTCTTCTCTAAAAGTTCTCTCAGGGAAAAAAATCACACATGAAATTCACTACTCTTCCAAGGATTTAGAAAGTATTTATTTCATTGCACCTTCTCTGAGCTACTATATGTAATTCCTCATAAAATGGATATTTTAGGATATTTTGGAATAATTATTTCTAAAATTTCCTTTTATTACAGTTTTTAATGAAGTCTGGGCTTCTTACACTTTCCCTTTTCCAGCAATGTTCAATGAAGACAGACTGACAATGAAACATTTTATTGTCATAAAATAATAGTACTGCTCCACAGAAAAATTTTAGCACCATTTAGTTTGAAAATGGCAAGCCAGAATGGGACCTGTTTTACAGTCATAATTTCTTCTTAGTAACAATGAAAGACTATAAAATTAGGGTGCTGTGAAGGAAAAACCTGGGGACCAAAAGAATAAACAAGATTCAGCTTTTTGTAAAATAATTTTATTGACATAGCATATTCAGTTAGCAAGTAAAACTGAGATCTAACAATAATGGCAAATGAGGATAATGATCCAGAAAACTTTTTCTCATTGAATTTTTTCCTATTGATCAAGTAATCTCTTAGAAGTGAGAGCTATTGAAAAGGTTCTAAGAAAAGTTAGTAGAAATGTAGCTTTATAATTTCTCAGAAAACAAAACATGTCATTTTTATTCCTCATCAAAAAGTATAAGGACTACTTTATATAGAAATAGATATACTTTGGGTTAAGAAATCCATCAAATCCAATGATTTTTATCTTTCTGTCTCTTCCCTTTTGTCTTCTTTCTATTTTACAAACAGAAATGAAGTGGAGAAAATGAAAGATAACTATTTTTTTACTTCATTTTATACTTCAGGGCATCTGTAAAAGTATTTAGCAATTTGTATTAGAAATGTAAAAATCTTTATTTGAGGTTTTTATTTTTTTCCTAAAAAGGAAAGTTTACTTTTTAGCCTGATAGTTCATAAAAATATTATAAAAAGCTTTACCAAGGATCAAGTTCTATGCTTCCTTTAAAGAAAAAAAAATCAAGCAACTGAGGGCAGTCCTCCAGTTTAAGTTTCTTATGCTGTGGTTCAGCAAGTTCAGCAGTCCAAGAAAATAACCAATAAGCCCTTTCTTACATGAACAAAACTCGGCAAGTTACAAATACAGGCTTCTTTGATTCTGTGATTTTTATTATGCAGCATAACCTTTTAAGAGCAGGAACACTGCCCTTTGCTAGCTCTTAAGTGGTGCAAAGAGTCTCAGCTAGGGGCAGTCCCACTGAGCGCGGCTCCTTTCGCTGCTGGCCAGCTCACAGGGCGTAGGGTGACTTGGCTACCGTGCATTTGATGGAGCTTGTCTCCTTGTGAAGGCTGATCTAGGACAGAGATGAGACAGAGCTAAAAATAAAGTAGGTATTAATTAGGAGGCCTCAATAGATCCACCTTGGGCAGTGCAAGAGCCTGGCCAAGAGCTACACTCAAGATGAACCCAAACTGGTCACAAAATGGATGACCTGTCACGGGGTCTCACACTTTTTAAAGTTGTCGTCCATTTGCACACTGGAGTTAATTGTCCAATTACAGCTTTAGCCTATGGAGTCCCATCCTTCTTGTTTTTCTCTCTTCAGCCCACCATTGTTTATGCTCTTGGGCCTGAGATCTGGATTGGTTGTCCTTGGTCCCCAGCTAGAGAATGAATTTTTTTGTCTACCTACTCTGTGAAGAGAGCTTACTATCCCCTTATATGAAGCTACACGCTCAAGCAGTACAGAATCTTAAAAATATAAAAGCTGAAACCTGAGGCATCACTGGGCACCCCATGGCCTGTTCCTATCTGGCACTCCTAAACAGCCCTTGTCCATCCCTTCCTGGGGGTCACATGGTGAGGAGATGCCCAGCAGCTGAATACCACACTTGTACCCTTTGCAAGCACATCCTCATCCTGACCCAACACATGCTGTCACCTCTACCCTGGGGGCTCTGGGGCACTATGGGGCACTGTAGGTCACCTTTCTAGGATTTTACGCTGTTGCAAGCAGAAAATTGGGACTCTTAATTTGGGACTCTCAGGCACAACACGTAACCGGGTAAAAGAACAGAAGACTTTTTATATAACCCTACTTCAAATGATAAAGACTGCCTTTCTAAGTCCTACGTAGGCCACAGAAGATTACAGACACTTTCATTTGTGTGCACCACATTTAAGGAGAGAGTCCTATAGGCACCTGCTCTCTCAATCATGTTTTCTGCTCACATCTTAGCAACAGTATATGTTGCACAGACCTCTTGGTCAACAAGTAAAGGAATTTTCCTGAAACAAAGGAAATTGCTTTTATATGGAGAAGTAAAGTCATTTTATGAAAAATTTTCTCCCTCATTTATACTTCAAAAAGCAAAAGTAAATTCTCTATTCACTAATCATTGCACTCACTCAGAGAATCACAGAATAATTTGGCTTTAAAGGACTTAGAAATTTCTTTTCCAATTCACTGCTACAGATTTTAAATGGTTTTTTTGAAGTCAGATCAGGTTGATAAGTACTTTCAATCTTCAAGATAATTTGGAGAATTTATCAGCCTGTTTCAGATTTGAACTACTCTCACTATGGAAAATGTCTTCTTTACATAATTTCTCTTCCTATAGCTTGGGACTGCTGCCCCTTATCCTTTCAATGCATACCTTTGTGAGGAGTCTGTTTCAGTCTTGTTTTACACTTTTCTTTAGGGCGGATCATCATACAACATCACAACTTGCATGGTTGGCCTATCACCCTGGTTTCTAACTATGGTGCAGAAATATCAAAGGGAACATGCTCTAATTCTTCACATTGTTTTCACTCTTCAGAATCACAGAGAGTCTTTTTCTACTCGTTGTCTTTTCATGCTTATCTCTTACCCCATTGATTACTTGGCTCTGTCTCATTTCAGTTCCAACATGCAGTACCAATGAAAACAGGGGAAACTTCAGGCTAACATGAAGTCAGTTAAAAGTCTTTCTTTCTACTGGTTTGTCATCTTGTAATAATTTTGATACGTGATTCACTGAAGACATAAATTCTGTTAATAATGGAAATAGAATTAATCCTCCAAAGTAATATATTAAAAATAATTAGTTAAGGGTGTGAAGAAACTTTAAAAAACCCAATAAAGCCCAAGTTAATTAGAAAGAGAGAAAATACTATGCATTCACAAATTTAAAGTTTACTTTCTTTCTTCATTCCCTTCTAAAAGCATCATGATTGAGTTAGAAAGCCACTTTTCAAAATTTTAAATATGAAAGAATGAGCAATATATTATTAATTTTTTGTGAAAAAAATTGTCTTTTCTGTGAATTGTCCATGAGCAAAATATTTTTAGAATGACATTTTAATAATTTTTCTATTCCTTATTATGCATAAACTCAAAATTGGTGAAGATATTGGATTGCTTATGAACTTTGCATTTCTGCTTTACCCTTTTCATTTACATGAAATTTAGTTGTATATCTCCACCCATGTTGTACCATCTGCTTCCTGAGCAAATACATGGGAAGAGAACTTCAAAGTTGCTCAACCTAATGAAAAGATTTTATCTTTTAAAAATAAAGTTTTGCTAGAAATGAATGTCCTGAAAACTCATTTAAATAATTTTTATTTCACTTTTTGTTTTTCAAGGAATTTTCTCAAGGTATTTCCATGACTGTGACAGAAGTCTGTAAAAGCAAAAATGGCTTTCTTATTTGTTAGCATTTGTAGTGGTTTGGCCATAGGACATTTTGGTTCTTGGGGTATGCCTTATATGCCCAGAATATAATTTTTTAATAAAATAGCCACAGAATTCTCACAGGTGTTCCCACAGAATTCTCATTAAAGAGATTGTTCTTGTAAAATTTTAATTCTATATTTATTTACAAATAGTTTCAATTATCCATAAACTTCAAACTTTTAGAGAGAGGTTTCTTTGTTTTGCCTTGTTTTTTATCTATGAAATCTTGAAAATTTGGTACATATAAGTTAAATAAATACTAGTTTAAAAAAGACATTTCATTTTTTTCTAGTAATTGGGTGGCAATGAAAAGTACCTACAATATAAATTTCATAAATTGATCTTAAGTTCCCATCTCAAGATCAGCATTTAACCAGTACAGCACAAATGAAAATTTTATGGTCCTCTATGCTCCTAGGGTGTATGTATGTTAATACACTATTGTTCAGTTAATAAAGATTAAGTACTGTCAAATGTTTCTGTTTTATCTCTGAGTTATTTACAGTTTGGATGACATTCTGATACAAAGCTGTTTACAGAAGAACTTTGAGCCAAGTCCTTGCTAGTTTCATAATTCCTCAAAATGACATTTTCAACTAATAAAGATATTGCATTTATCAGATACATTACCAATGGATTTTTCATCTGCAGTTGTGGCAAAGGATCTTTTGAACTTTACACATCTGTTGTCTAGTTCATCCAAAAAATGAAGAGGAATAGGCCTGCTACCTGTCTGTATATCTAAATCTGCATCTCTGTCTGTATATCTAAAACTCTCCCCAAAAATATGTACACCTTTCATTCAAACATTCAAGGCTAAAGTGAATTTCTATCTAATAAAAAGCTAAATTGGAAGGAGAGATACTTCAGTCCTAGTCTTTGTCTTTTCTCCTTAGCCTAGCAGGCATTGGGAGAACATACACTCACTTGCAGAAGAAAAACTCCACATTTGAACTCCTGCTTGAAACTCTGGTTTTGTCCAAGTATGCACTGTCAATTATTTTCTTCCCCTTCAGAGTTGCTGACAAAGCATAAACCATATTTAACCCAGAATTGTGGAGCCACATTTTCTTTGGCTAGCTTTATGCCATCCTGTCCTTGAGCCAACCATCTCAATTTGGGATGCAGAGAACAAGTGAAAATAAACTGTGCCATCCGTAATTTTAAACAGCCTTTCACTATCTCATCAGAGATCTTCCTGACTTCTTAAACAAAGTTTCTATTAAGTGAGAAAAGGTTTTTCACTTTGACCTCTTTGCTTAAGAATGCATAGCTCTATCGAATAAGGGTTTGCTATTTCCCCTCACACCTTTCAGTTTGCCTGTTTTTCTTTATCCAAAGTCGTATCATTGTTTTCCCTCCAGTCTCCAGCTCTATCCCAGTATGCATCCTTTATTCCTAATCTTGTGCCAAGCCACCATCTGTTATGGCAAAGCCCTTTCCACAGTGCTTCCTGGGGATGGCAGTGAGAATTTCTGTTCTTTCAGTTCCTCCACACCATGTGAGGTGCACTCAGGCAGCTGCAAGTATAACTCCAGCTTCTGAACTTGCAGCAAGAGGCAGAAAGCATGAGGGGTTCCTCCCTTCCCTTCCCTTCCCCTTCCCCTTCCCCTTCCCCTTCCCCTTCCCCTTCCCCTTCCCCTTCCCCTTCCCTATTTCTCTCTCAGCCGAAGACCAGTAGATTCTTCTCCCCAGGAGTGAAATCCAAAATCCAGAAAGAATCTTCCTGAGCAGCTGTGACTTGTGTACAGCACATATTCCAGCCCAGGATGCTACTAGGATTAATGAAGGGTCTGGAGATGCCCCAAAGGGCAGAATTATCCACTGGATGCTCTGGCTAACAGACAAAGATTGTTATGGGTCTGTGATCTATAAAACTTACTAAGGGCTACACAAACTGGATGATATTATTTACTTGACCACAGTATCCTTCAGTCACTAACATGGGCCACTGTGCTGGATGTTGTACAAGCACAAATCCAGAAGGCAAACACTGCTTTAAGGACTTTCCCACAAGGAAACCCATGGAAGAAGAGGGCCACTTATTAATAAACTCCATGAAGTAAAGACACAAGGAGTGAACATACCTCAGCATGGTATGCCAGTACTCTCACCTTCTTACCTGCTGCCAACTCTGGGAAGAGTGGTGGCAGAAAAAGATTTGGTTCTTAAGCAACTCCAGTCATGGTTTGTAACAGGAGGAAATGTTTCATTTCCTTCTCCCCTGTGGCATGTGTTTATGCTGTGCCAGCTGGTGTTAAATGAAAAGCTGAAGATCCCCAAATACCCCAATAAACCTGTCCCCCTTCCCCTTTACAATCAGTGATTATAGCTGATTTTAAAGTGATAGGTACAAAAATAAAATGTTCCATTTTGCTTGGCAGTACACAGTGCATGCGCTTGGACTCCTGTCCAAGTACAAGCAGAGGTATTAATTTGGGTTCAGCAGGCATCTGGACCCAGCACAGCCCAGGTGCTTTTGTCTGCTTTTAATTCAGTAGGGGAGAGTCAGAGAGTCACAGACACACACCAGCCCCCAGCAGCACCTGCTCTAAGGCATGAAATTCAGTTGGAGGGAAGGCACCAAATTTGTCTCCTGTTGTTCTTTCTTGCAACAGTGACAAAAATGCAACTGTAAAATAAAGGGTTTCTTATCAATCTCAAATTTTGTTTAGCAATAATGCTCCAACTAGATGGATTCTGTTATACACATTTAAACACATTTAATATTCTAATTGCATATACAATCCTTTAACATTAGACATTGTGTTGGAAAGGATGGATAAATATAATTGCCTGGCAAAAGATTTACAATAGTACAGCCAGGATGAAAACAATCCCCCCTACTGGCTGGACAATGCCCTTACCTACAGATAGTTCCAAAAGTCAAATGGACTGTTCAATCTCAACCCCCAAAATGTATGTTTCATCCCACACCTGTAACCCTACCCTGAAGCATCAGGTATCTGTGACCCCATTGGCCCAAGTCCTGTTCCAGCCCACCTTGAAGCCCCCTGATAAGGGGTCTCTGAGGAGCCAGATGCTCTCTTGGATCTTCCCTTCTCATGGAACCCACACTCTCTTGGAATCCCCGCTCTCTTGGAACTTCCACCCTCTCCTAGAACATCCTCTCTACCCCTTGTCTCTCCCCTCCCCCATCCCCTCAGGCCTTGCCATGTGCTGCGTCTGGCAGCTCCAAGCAAGACCTTTCACCATTCATCAAAGCCATCCTGGAGCACAGCCATCCCAACAACATTGCATATGAAATTAGCTGCAAATCAGGTGAACACCAAAAAATCTAAGGAGAAGAAATACAAAATGGAGTTCACATTACTTTTTCATTCTCCATTTGTTTTTTTCTTTTTATATGAGGATTTTTAAACACTCAACTAATTTGTCTGTTGAACATATTTATGCTTTTGGAAATTTATTCCACATGCTCAACATAATATCCTTTTAAACCTTTGTGTGGACTCTCTCCTTGTTTTCAACTTCATCCTTTTTAAATGATACTGTTTTTTCCTTGTTGGGATTAAGTTAATCCTATTCACTTTCAGAATAAAATAACCTATTTTTCTTTTCCTTTTTTTTTCTTTTCTTGTCCATATCTTCTTCATTGCAATATATTCTTTGTTATATATTTTCTTGCATTCTAGGTTTCTCTGTCTTCCCTCAAATTTAAAAGGAAAGCTAATGCCATTCTTCTTAATTCTCTCTCTTCCCTCAAGTTCAAAAGGAAAGCTAATACCATTATTCTTAATTATCTTTCTGAAAATTCAAAGGCACATGATAAAGCATCAGTGTTTGCAGGAGTCCCTTCCCTTCCACTTCAGTGTGTTCATAGGAGTAGTGCTGGCATACCCTCCTGGCAAGACAAGGCAAGATTACACCTCTCTGTATTCAGGCAGCCAGAGTGGCTTGTAATCCTGCTGACTGAAAAAGTAAAAATGTACTATAATGATATCCACAAAGGGAATCTGACACAACTGAGTCCACTTTTTCCAGGAGGCATCTGGCAATACATATCTTCCTCAGCCAGTTTTCACCTTCTACCTTGACTTAGTACATTCCTGCAACAAGAAAATTTGCAGGACTGAGTGAGTCAAGATCAAATTTGTACATGATATTTATCTGCTTATTTTTTCTCTTCAGCCTTCAGGACTATTTTTATTTTTGACAATGTCAAGCACCACCAAACTCAGATAGTACTGCTTGTGCTCTCAATGCCTATAATTTTTGTTCACCTTCTACTTTTGGCACCTTTTCCAGAAGTCACATTGAGATGTCATTCACAATTTCAGAAGAGAAAAACAGACCAGTCATTCTTATTGATGCTATTAAAAGAAACAGGGTCAGTCAAAGACATGTCCAACACTCAGATGAGAAACTGGCATATTGTGAGTCTGAAGAAAAATACAATACCAGCATTTAACATACTCCATGATCTCTTCTGGAAGAGCCAGTCATTCACTGGCTTCAAAAGTTACAACCTAGCTGTACAATCCTGGATTAAAAACTCCAAGTGTATAGGTATTGCTCAGATGCACTTAAAAAAAGCAGGTCAGAGAAGCAGTGAAAATGTAAGGCAAAGTTCATTTAAGTTCAGCAGGACTTGTACCAACTAGGATTTCTGTACTTCTAATAAGCATCTAAATTCTCACCTTTAGCTGTCTTTTAAATAAGTATCTATTCCTCTGCAGTAGAAAAATTCAATTGAAGAGCATCAGATGCCAGCTAACTGATCACTCTTGCTCCAGGTTAATTGAGCGACTGCAAATTACATTGAAAGGGATAAAATTCTGGCATACAAATGTTTTGTTACTGAGTTCAACCATGCCAGAATTTTGCCAGTAATCTCAGTTGAATTTCCATCAGAACTAGAAAAATGTTTATTAAGACCTATCATGTCAGATTGGATGTGACACAACACTCTAGTTGGCGGATTTGCCAAGTATTATAGAATCATAGAATGGTTTGGGTTAGAATAGGCCTTAAAGATCACCCAGTTTCAACCCCACAGGAATACCTTTTGCTAGACCAGCTATCTCAAAGCTCCATCCAGCCTGGCCTTGTATTCAGAAATAGAGATGATTGATGATTGCCATTAACACCACAAAGATATTCATACCTTGTCGAAATGAGGTCTGTGTCAGGAGTAAAATCCATCTCTCGCCTAAAAATACTTTAGAAATTCTTAGAAATTTCTAAAAGTTTCTAGGAAAAGAAAGAAAGAAAGAAAGAGGGCTATATGTATAATTATCAGTCTAAATGAATTTTTCTTTCCCTGGCTTCCTATATCAGGATGGGAATAACTGGCGAAAGAGTAACAAGATCATTATCTCTGGGATCTTAACACCACCTGTTATAAAACTATACTACTGAACCGAATTCAGCCTTCTGGATGGCAAGTTTAAAAAATGTGCCACTTGAGGAGTCACACCAAACCTTCCAAGGCATAAATGAAAATCCAGGTAAGAGGTGAACAGTACTTCTTATCTTTACAGATATCTTTCCTCCAGAAAAATTGTGAAGAATCATTCCTGTCATTCATCCAGTATCTGTTGCTACTTCTAAAGGTGAATTCTACAAATTAAATAAACCTCAGGCACAGATTTCCTTTTATATCATAGAATCATTAAGTCTGGAAAAGATCTCTAGGATTCCAAGTCCAACCACTGAAACCATCCTGTTTTTGTTGTCCCAAAAACTAACACTGATTTCTAAATATCAATGTGATTTCAGTAGTTTTGTGGCTGTTACCAATATCTTTATATATATATATGTGCGTGTGTGTATGTATATGTATATATGTGTGTGTATGTATGTATGTTTATGTATATGTATATATGTATGTGTATGTATATTTGTATATATATATATGTAAAATAAATGAAAAATATAATGTGTGTTATTTAATGGATATGGCTAAAACAAAGCCACAGTGAAAGCAATTTAATGAACTTGGAAAATCTAGAAATATGTGAAATTAATTACCTAAACTCCTCAGAAGTTTAATATTTTTGTCTAAAGCTGAAAATTTTGTCCAGGCTATGCATGCATATGGTGATAGATTTCTTCAAAATTTGTAAAATCAGCTTATTTGCATAAGAAGACATTGACATTATGGTAGCAGATTTAGAAATATTTCATTAGGGAATCTAAAGAGCAAATAATGTCTAAATGAAATCCATTTTGTTTCAAAATAAAAAAATAGGGATTCTGTTCACTAATGTATTAATGTTAAAAATGGACTAGAAAGGCTTGTGAGGAAAAATAACTCATCTAGAGAGAAACATTGTCTAGAGCAATAGTTGACTAACATCACCTACATGACACAGACAGCACTCAACACAGGCATAGCAGCAGGACACAATGAGTTGCACAGCTCTGCTCAAAGTCCACTCAGGAAAAATACAGAGGTATGTTTTCTTCAGACCTGAAATGGAAGATTGAATCTTTTATGTTTTCACCATATTTTTTCATTTCAATGTTATTACCTGGGTTGTTGATGGTGGGGTGTGTCTGTGGGTCTTTCCTGCCCATATTCTTACTTGCTGGAGGAAATGGGGCCACAGGAGAATCTGTGAGTCAAAAGAGATCATAGGACTCAATGTCAATAAAATCAGAAATTCTTCTTTTTGAAGACTAACATTAGGAGGAAGAATGTGTTTTTGTTATTGTTGAAGTGTTACCTCCCTGCTGCGTGCCTGCTGCTTCTCCATGCTCTCATATTAATACTGTGCTTGTTTCTTCCTGCTCAATTAGGTTTTTTTGGCGCAGTGAACATGTATTTGCATATCTTCTGAACAAAATAAGTAGTTAATTTTTTTTCCAAAGTCAATGGCCATGACATCCAGCAGACAGTGATTCACACAACCTACTGGGATGTGCCAGTCTGAGTCAGACAGCCTTTTGTTTGTCACCACTGAACCCTGCAGATGCTAGATCCTGGTAGGACATTTTAGCATCAGACTAGAACCCAGCTCATTTTACACAGTTTGATCAACAGCATTTTCTGAACTGCTTTTTCTGTTATCAAATCACAGTATCTAAATTATAGCTAGAATTATTTTAAGTACATTATATAAAAATGCAGCTATTATTCAAAAAAAAATTATGACCCTAACTTTTCAATTTTAAGGGGCTTAGGACCTCTCTCTGTCTGTATTTGAGTGTAAGAGAGTATCCACATCTATGTGTCTAGGAGCTGAATTATTGAAAATGGGTGTTACTCTAAGAATTTTTAATTATGACCACCATAATTTATAATTATGAGATCATAATACAAAAAGGAGATACTGCTGATTTTGAAAGAAGATGACTTACATTGCCAAAATATGTTGCTTCTACAGTTATTAAAATACATAGTTGCAAAGTCACATTTTTTACAATGTTTAAAAAAATTAAACAAAATCCAAATGAAACAAAGATAAGCCCAGTGAAACTGGAACAAAAAGATAACCAACTTGGTGTAATTTCAAAAAGCTCCAAGATCAAAGGAATGGAAAAATAAGTACATAAAGGAGACACTGAACTACTAATACACCTACTTTTTCCTAATCTTTCTGTCAGCTCAGCATTTGAATTGGACAGAGGTATTAGTATTAACTCAGTGTTTATATTGGATTAGAACATTCCTGACTTTTGCAGAGTCCAAGGTAAATATTTCAAACAGGCACCTATCAGAATCAATTTTCTTCATGGCATTGCTTTTTGCACTCTTTTTCCCCTGCTATCCAAAATGCGTCCAATTACCTAATCCACCCAGAAAGGAAGAAAAACTACATATTTTAAAATCTCTAACAAGCTAACTATTACCTTTTTTGAGGTTATTTTAGCCTAATTTCCTGTGCCTGTGTGGTAGTGTAATTCAGAAGAAACTTCAGGTTTGACTGAGCATGAGTAAGAGTCAGACCTTTCTATTTTGTTTGATTGCACCTGTTTGAATGAATTGCATTGCCATAAATTAATTTCATGTGACTACATTTTTGCATAGAGTAATGAAGATGACCAAACACATGTGCTAAACACATCTTAATGCTGGTCTGACCAGCATTAAGGTTGACTTTCAGTGTTCTGCGTAACAAAGGGCAAAACCTAGTGGAAATATTTCCTGAAAAAATGTTAGACATCTGATCTCCATTAATCTAACTGTTGTTGTTATCATTACAGAGGGAACAACCTCATGGAGGGTTGTTGCAGGAGAGCAGACTCATTCTGGTGTCCAGGAATGAAGCTTTATATCTTATCTGAGACACTGTGTTGTCCTCCTTTTCCATAGCATACGGGATATTTGGCAGGAGCACTTTTTTGCTAGAGTCCCAGAGGGCCAGCATTGAAAGGAATTCACAAACCTGCAGTTTATCTTCTTCCCGGAGCCTTTGAGAGAGTGAAAAATGTTTGGAAATGTTTCACAAAACAAAGGCAAGACTATTTCAGGATTACTAAGTCCACAAGTCATAGACTGTATGATGTAATGCAGTTGTAACTTAGACTGGCACTGGTATCTGGAAAGTCTTTTCTTCCTACTGATAGAAGGGGAAAATAGCTCCCAGAAAAATATTTTTTGGTTTTGGGTTTTTTGATTTTTTTTTTGTTTTGTTTTTTTTTTGGGGGGGGGGGTTGTTTTTTTGGGGTTTTTTTTTTTTTTTTTGCCAGTAAGTATTCTGGAATATAATGTACTCACAGAGTCAGGAAATCCAATTCTTTTGCTCCAGAAGTGACCTCAGGAAAAAACGTTAATGAAGACTCACACTTATTGGCATTCAGATAAAAGAACTGCACTGGGAGAAGAGAGGAAGAAATACTTCCTCCCAGTATACAACTCCCATGTAAATTCTGAGAAAGCAGTGTTGACTTTATTAAAGACACGCTAGAGAATTTTCTCCCTTCATGGTTTAGGACCTATGCTGGAAAATTTGTCTACTGTGCACACCAAATGCTTAACATCTGGAAAGCAAACAAGGGCAATGTAAAATTAATTTATATATTTATTTATTTTTTTTAATGCTAGGAGATTTTTAGCCAATGTGATATTTATAGGGGAGGAATAAAATAATCTCACAATATTCAGGAATTTATATTTACTAAGATCTCCTCATTCACCATAAGGTATTATTTCTGTTCTCAAATATCATATTACAAGCATTTAAATTTTAAAAATTTATAGGCATCATTGTATATAATTTGGTCCTTATTTACAGAATCACAATGTTGGAAGAGGCCTTTAAGATCATCGAGTCCAACCCATCTCTAACAACTCAACTAAACCATGGCACTGAGTGCCACATCCAACCTTTTTTTAAACACATCCAGGGATGGTGACTCCACCACCTCTCCGAGCAGGCCGTTCCAGTACTTTATCACTCTTTCTGTAAAAAACTTCTTCCTAATATCCAACCTGTATTTCCCTTGATGCACCTTGAGACTGTGTCCTCTCCTTCTATCAGTTGCTGCCTGGAGAAAGACACCAACCCCACCTGACTACAACAACCTTTCAGGTTGTAGAGAGTGATAAGGTCACCCCTGAGTCTCCCTTTCTCCAGGCTGAACAACCCCAGCTCCCTCAGTCATTCCTCACAGGGTTTGTGTTCCAAGCCCCTCACCAGCCTCGTTGCCCTCCTCTGGATGTGCTCAAGCATCTCAATGTCCTTCTTAAACTGAGGGGCCCAGAAGTGGACACAGAACTCAAGGTGTGGCCTCACCAGTGCCGACCACAGGGGAAGGAGGATCTCTCTGGGCCTGCTGGCCACACCATTCCTGACACAGGCCAGGATGCCCTCGGCCTTCTTGGCCACCAGGGCTCACTGCTGGCCCGTGTCCCGTTGGCTGTTGACCAGCACCCTCAGGTCCCTTTCTGCCTGGGCACTGTCCAGCCACACCGTCCCCAGTCTGTAATGCTGCTGGAGTTATTGTGGCCAAAATGCAGGACTTGGCATTTGGACTTATTAAACTTCACCCTGTTAGACTCTGCCCATCTATATGTGTATATATAAAAAGAATATATGTAGCTATTGCACTCCATTCATTACTCTTCGGATGGTGTTCGGAGGCCTCATTTATTTCACAGAGAGAGAGACTATGCCTGAGCCAAAGAGTTTGCACAAAATATCAACGTACAGCATAACACTAAAAATACATATCTGGACACAGGGGAGAGAGAAAAGAAACCATACAGAAAAAAAAGGCTATCTGTCTGATTCTGAGTCAGTATGGTAAAAATAAGGTAAATATTCTCGAAGTGTACCTTACTGTTTAAGACCATGTACACACACAAATATATGACCCTGATTCAAATGGTAATTAAAGCAGATAGAATTTATGTACAGACTTAGCACTGAATCCCAAACCATGGGCATACTGATGACAAGAATTGACTAACTTCCATGGGAAATAGTATGAAATAATGCTAAGAAAATCTTGACCCAGAGATAGAAATGTTCTCAAGGGAGTCTGCCATGACTGTTAAAGATTACAGGGCAAATAGAAATGGAAGAAAATGAAAAAGTTGCTTGTCAAGACATCAGGACACAAATGTCACAGGAATGTAACAGGAAGGAGGGCAATGAGCAGTAATAAAGGCTTGCTTTCCAGAGGTTTCCATACTACTTCAAAGTACACTTTCACAAAATTTTGTGCTAGATACAAACTTGAATTTCAGTGACACTACCCATGAGCAAGTATGTTATTTTCCTGAAAAGTTTTCTAAAGACTCAGGAACTAACAGAAATACAACTATTTCTAACAAAAACAAAGATTATTTTGTAACTATACATATAATAATTATTACATTATTTTAGAGACGGGAACTTTTTAACAGGAGTACCCAGAAAGCATTTTAAATTTTACAGTAAAAAATAAAAAAACAACTTATTGAGGAACATGTGACAAACCACAGCTGAGTCCAATCATATTCCAATCTCAAGCTTTAAAAAAACAAGAGCAAGAAAAATGACACATCTAAAAGACATGTTTGTTTCAAGTGAAATGCAATAACTCCTTAAAGTCATGAGAACAAGTAGATCAGAGTGGGATAAAACTGTGGAAAAGTCTGAAAATTATCCCAAAATATTTTCAATAGGATTTCTTGCAACTTTCTATTTTAATGGAAGATGGAAAAATGAAAGCTTGTTCCCTGTGTTGTAGTTTAAATCTTGTCAGTAGTGAAGTTTGGAAAAAGAGGTTTCCCAGGGAAAATTCATGATCTGAAGAGGCATATCTGGAACTCCTGAGGTAGCATGGGATTTGGGCTATCTCTGATTTTTATCACTCTTATTTAAGTTTTTTCAAAGGCAGATGTTTCATTTCTTTAAAAGGGACTAGGACAGTGCCAGAATATAATTACAGAACATGGTAGGAATGTTCTCTTGGAGTCTTCTTTGGGTCAGTAGGGCTAATGCTAAAGAATTCAAAGGAAACTGAATCAGAACTTTTGCAGTATTATGTATTTTTACACTGTAGTAAAACAACATATTGAGATATACACACATTGCTATAAAACAATTTTTAAGTATAATCTTATATGACAAAGTCATTTTAGACATCTGTCAAGATAAATTTCAGTCAAATTGGGTTCTAAGCTCTCCCAGACTTCTAGTGATTTGGGTTCACGTGAGAAGGATTTTTTAAAAAATACAGTTTCATTAAAGCCTATATAGTTAGTGGATTTAGAATTATTTTGCTATCCAGCTTTGACCCACATCAGAAAGCTGAAAAGTGTCATATATCTGAATTTGAAGCTGAATTTTCAAATTTTGTCCTTAAGTCCTGACTGGAATTTAAACCATACATATGAACCAAAACTCTTTATAAATATAAGTCTAGTGATATCTGAACTGTTAGCAATATTTAGCTCAAATTTTCGTTATTCAAACAGTGGAAATTGGTTTCCTCATCACATAACTCCAGTGGAAGTTTCTGTGAGCACAATCATCCTTGGCATTTTCTATGCAAATCTTATGCTGAATTTTTATTGCCACAGATACACTTGCTTTATAAAGACTACCCTTACAAGTAACTTATTCTCTGTTTCTATTGTTCAGCTCAGTCAATTAAGCATTTAATTAGTTCTAGATCAGGTAAAATATACTTTAAAAAGTGAAATGGTCTGGAAAATATATATATTTTTAATATATGAAAGACAAGGAAATTCTTTGTCAAGGTCCAATGTTTCTATTGACTGTATCACAGGAGAGACCATGACATCACCATTTGAATATTTTGTTATTTTTATGGACTCAAAGTATAATTTCATTGCTACATATATATATATTAAGCTTAGCTGGGTGATAAGCAGCTATTTTCTACCAAAAAATATCTACATTTTCAGTAGAAATTTTCTTTTGAAATGTTGACTTTTGTTAAGAAAACTGAAAGAAGTCTGACTTCTGTAAAAAAAATAGCTCAGCTGCAATCATAATTGGAAATTTGTTACTGTTGTAGAAATCATTCATCTTAATGCTTGGAGACATTTTCATGCTGTGAAGCTTTAATGTTAACTACTGATCCAGCATAAAAACCAGAAAAAATAGCATAGTTATTCATATTCTTGATGTTTTGCAGGTAGAATTCCTCCAGGTAATGACTAAATTCCTCTTGCTTGAACAAGAAGATGTTCCCCAATTCAAAAACAAAAGTTTTTGAAAAACTGTCATCTTAGAGGAAAGGAGACTGAAAAAAGGTCCTGGAACAAATATTGTTATTGCCATACCTGAATTTTTTGAGACTTGTCTTCAGAGGCTACAACAGTGATGAAATGCTCAGGACACAATCAACTGTTTTCTGATGCCCTCATTTTTCATTCAATATATGATCTCTGTCTTCTACAACCTAATAGGACAATATCAAGACTAAAAAGCATGGAACATTTAAAGAGAATAGATTCTAATAGTAAAATTTGTAGTTTAGCACTACTAACTTACAGCAGCTGTAGCAGAAAAATGGTAATTTACAAGTACTGCTCTTTCTACTGTTTTTAAGACTTTCAAGCACCTATGTTCTACACTTCCCAAGAGAAGTGTTTGGGAAGCTGCTCACCTCATACTGCTCCTCATGGAGAATCTGAGATGCTATCCCTCTCAAGCAAACTGTCCCCTCCACCAAGTCCATGTGCTCCAGCAACCACATATGGAAAAAAATATCCTAACTATTTCTTAAAAGAAAATTAGGATCTCTTTAGTCTCATTATAGAACACATGAGAAATTTTTGTTAATAAATAGTCCAGAGAAATGAGATTTCTCTTATTCTTCCTGAATCTATCTAAATTCTGGAACTAGAGGATGGATCAAGTGATACACCTAAATATAGCTTATATATGCTTGCCACATTTTCTCTGACACTGCTTGAGAGTTTTCTTTTAATTTTAAATGACTTGAGATAAAAACTGACTTCAGATATCTTTTTTTCATTAGGGGTATACCTTGCTAGGTTTTATGTTTTGTGATTTTGCAGAAACCTCCTACTTTCACTTTTTTTTGCACTGAGCAACTTAAAAAGACATGAATTACTACAGGAGCAACTATGGCTGTTATTACATTGGCAGCAGATATCAATTTTGTCTTGTTGGTTTTTCAATGCATTTCAGGAGTTTCAGGTTGCTGGTGCTCATTTTGCTAGGATTCTTGGAAAATGTGTTACCTTGCTTTCAGATGCAGATAGAAACACTGTCATTCCCTTTGACATCATGTCAAATGGCAAAAATTTGTTTTAATGATGTTGTGATGCTAATATGTAAGGTTCTGTTTCAGTTATTACCAGTAAAATGTTCTGAGCATTAACTTTGTCCATATCTCTAGAAGTGTCTCTATTTCTTGTGCTTAAGCACTATATAAATAAATTTACTTTCTTCATTTACATCTGGAGTGACAATAATAGCCACTAATTGTAGGCAGGACTGGGTAACTTATGAAACAGTCCTCAAACTCTTTACAAGGGAGTGGCTTTTAAAAATCATAGAGCTACAAAAATATTCATTACCTTTTTTACAGAGCCACAGAGCTCACGTGAGATGGCTTGGTACTGAATTCCAGCATACACCTCCAAAACTGTTTATAAATCAAAGTCAGTGCTTGGCAATTCTTTAATGCTTATCTGGACACAGTTACAGTGAGCACTACAGGAATGCTTCTGCAATCTTCATGGCATTTCTGAGCAGCCACTGGCTGGGGCACACTGATGCCTCTGCCTGAAATTGCCAAATCCCTGAACAAGAGGTAGACATGTGGCTGTCATGGTTTAACTCCAGCTGGCAACAGAATCTCATGCAGCTGCTCGTTCACTCTCCCCTGGTGCGATGGGTGAGAGAACTGGAAGAGTTAAAACCAGAAAATTCATGTATTGAGATAAAGCAAGTTTAATAGGTAAAGCAAAAACTGCATGTGCAAGCAAAGAAGAACAAGGAATTCATTCACCACTTCCCATCAGGTGGCAGGTGTTCAGCTGCATACAGAAGACCTATAATGGTGACTCAGACAGATGAAAACTGTCTCTAAACATCCCCTTTTGTCTCCTTATGCAGGTTTATAGACTGAGCATGAAGCCATATGGCATGGAACATCCCTTCTTGGGTCACTTGGGGTCAATTGTCCCAGTCAGTCCTCTCCTGGGACACCTCTCCTGTGCACCCCAGACCACTTGCTGTTGGGTTAAGAGGTAAAAAAGGCCTTGGTGCTCTGCCAGCACTACTCAGCAGGAGTGCAAACATGCTATCAACACTGCTTCCAACACAAATACAAAGCAAAGTCCCATGCCAGCCACTAAGAAAATTAACTCTATCCCAGACAGAACCAGCACTGAAGAGCTGCCTCTCCTCCCATTCTAACCACTGCTTCAGTAAATCCAAAACTTTCCTTCATCTCATGTTTGATGTATTCAGAGACTGGTTAAAACCAAGGGAGTGTTTAGCTTTTCAAATACATCTTCCCACTACGGCTTATGAAAAGTCCCAAAACTGCATAAACTGTTATTTGAGAATAAAAACTGACATTGAATTTAACATTAAATTTCCATTGATTTTAATGAGATGAGAAATGAACCCTTGAGATTTAAAAAGGAAAAGAAAATGTAAGAAAAATCCTTCATTTTCTCTTCTAGCTTGGAATGCAAAGCTTCTATAGGATTTTACAAAGCACTGATCTAACAACACCATATCCCATAGCAGAGCTTCTATCAGTCAGTGCAGCTGCACAAGACTACTTTGTTTGATGCCAAGAATTATCTGGAAGTGAAGTGTCACTCAGCTAACCGTGTCACTTGTTCAGCCTGCAAGCCAAAATAAATCCTGATGCTGTTCACAAAAGGGGAATAATATTTTGCACGCAGTTCACATTTTGTTCTCTTACTTGTCACAACAGCTAAATCTGAATGTCATCTTGTTTAATTGCTCTGCACAATTTCTGAACATATGAAACTCTTTAAGCTTTTTTCTGCATGCATCACTGGTCCAAGTTTTAGAAAACAAGTAAATGTTTGGGTGGGGTATGTACTGGTGGAGCTAAATTTCATAAGAATGTATATTTTCAACTAGAATCAATTCCTAACCATGCAGCTTAATTCAGCTGTTTCTGGGGTATGCTTTGATATGTTTAACAGGCTGTCCCTGTCATAACCCCACCTTGGATTATTACTACTTTTACATTTATCAGCACATTGAACTTAAGCAATTTTTTTCCTGTAGGAGCAAAAAGAGGCATGCTTTCTCCATCTAGCACAAACAGCTGTGGATTCTTAGAGCTAATTTTTTTAGTTACTTCATTAAATAGTTTTGATAATCCTTATAAGTACATAAAATTTGGCTAATATATCAAACACATCATTTTAGGCACACAGCACATTTTAAGCACTTCAGACACTTCAAAACATTGGATTCTTCCTATCATCCCTTTCCACAGGCAATAAATAACTTTTTTTAAAAATATACTAATTTTTAGTGGACCACACAACAGGTGATTCATGATTTTAATAAGAACCCACAGCAAGACCTCTGCAAGCTCGATATGTGCAATCCTTGCAGAAGAACATAACATTCTCCATTTGACTGATTCATTACTCAAAATACTAACTTGAGCACTTGTCTTCTGATTGTAGTGATCCTTGAAAGACAAAAAAAAACCCACAAAAAACATAACTAAGTCTTGCCATTCTCTTTGCACCCCACGATAATTCACAGGAAGAAAAGAGGAAAGGGAATGATTTACACTTTTTCCCTAATGCATTTGAGTTTCAGCAGTTAGAATGAAATAAAAATACTCAGAGAATAAAATTTAATAGATTGGACTATATGATAATGAAATCTATTACAGAAAAAACCCCATATACAAGAGAAAACACATTTACAAGATAATAAAAGAATTTTTAAAAAGCAACTGTGAAAGCTAACAATAGGGAATGAAGACAGAGAATAAAGAGGGAGAGAGGAAGGGAGGAAGGGAGGGAGGAAGGGAGGAAGGGAGGAAGGGAGGAAGGGAGGAAGGGAGGAAGGGAGGAAGGGAGGAAGGGAGGAAGGGAGGAAGGGAGGAAGGGAGGAAGGAAGGAAGGAAGGAAGGAAGGAAGGAAGGAAGGAAGGAAGGAAGGAAGGAAGGAAGGAAGGAAGGAAGGAAGGAAGGAAGGAAGGAAGGAAGGAAGGAAGGAAGGAAGGAAGGAAGGAAGGAAGGAAGGAAGGAAGGAAGGAAGGAAGGAAGGAAGGAAGGAAGGAAGGAAGGAAGGAAGGAAGGAAGGAAGGAAGGAAGGAAGGAAGGAAGGAAGGAAGGAAGGAAGGAAGGAAGGAAGGAAGGAAGGAAGGAAGGAAGGAAGGAAGGAAGGAAGGAAGGAAGGAAGGAAGGAAGGAAGAAGGAAGGAAGGAAGGAAGGAAGGAAGGAAGGAAGGAAGGAAGGAAGGAAGGAAGGAAGGAAGGAAGGAAGGAAGGAAGGAAGGAAGGAAGGAAGGAAGGAAGGAAGGAAGGAAGGAAGGAAGGAAGGAAGGAAGGAAGGAAGGAAGGAAGGAAGGAAGGAAGGAAGGAAGGAAGGAAGGAAGGAAGGAAGGAAGGAAGGAAGGAAGGAAGGAAGGAAGGAAGGAAGGAAGGAAGGAAGGAAGGAAGGAAGGAAGGAAGGAAGGAAGGAAGGAAGGAAGGAAGGAAGGAAGGAAGGAAGGAAGGAAGGAAGGAAGGAAGGAAGGAAGGAAGGAAGGAAGGAAGGAAGGAAGGAAGGAAGGAAGGAAGGAAGGAAGGAAGGAAGGAAGGAAGGAAGGAAACCAGTAGCAATCCTAGTTTTCTGGTAATAATTCAAGGCTTCAAGATTCACTGCTTATATTTTAGTTTAAAATGCACAACTGTTTTTATTCAGAAATTCATGTGTGGCATGTATCAATGTAAAATGTATGTAAGATACAACTTTAGCAGAAGCTCGTGAAAGCTTGATCTAATTTTTGTGAGTTGCAGCAGACCAACTGTCACAGGACCTGGCAAAATGGAGGTTTTGGGCATGAAAATACTTAAGAGATTTTACTGTAGGATAATTTTGAGCACAGAGAGGCATTTGTGCCTCAATCCAAATTGCTTTAGTAAATCTGGATGTGGTACTTTAGACACATCCCTTTGAGAACCTTTCCCAATGCATCAGATTTCCAGTTGTTATAGTTGTATTTTAATTATAAATTAACACCTTCCTCCATGGAGTCTAAGAGCTGCCCAAGCTGTGGAACTTTGTCATGTGATTAAAAACCCAAAATTAAAAAAAAAAATTAAAAAATGGAAGTTTATTTTGTTATGGTTTAGTTTGGTTTGGTTTTTTTAGTAACTGCTGAAAGCTTTACTTAACAGCTATATATTCTGCTTTTTGAGTATGAATATACAACACATTTTCTCAAGTCCAGCATGAGACACACTCAACTGCCTTGGCAATATCTTCATGCTTTGCACCTGCTTTTAAAAAAAAAGTTTAACCCAGAAAAGAATACTTGTCTGTGAGCCCATGGCATTGCTTTATTTAATTTTGGGTACAATGTATATGGAGAAAATACTGTTTGACATTGTGCGTTTACTAATTTGAGATTTTTTTCATCTCTCCTGGTTCTGATTTTACAGTATGAGAAAGGTCTCTAGTGTATTTCAGATTTATCAAAAAACCCACGCTATAACAATCAGTATACAATGTAAACTGAAAATTGGCATCTCAGTGCTCAGAAAACTGGAGCACAATATTTGTTTGATTTCCAAACAAATAATCTGAGATTTGGCTATCTAGATGGCTATCTATTTTTGAACTGAAATAAGAGATGATCAGGAGAATCTATTTTTTTTCAGTTTAGTCTACTTCTGGATTTGCCAAAAGCAAATAAAGAAATACTTCACTTTACTCTTTTTTTCTTTCTCTCTCATACTTCAAAATAATAATGTACATGCTTATTCAAATATCATTTTTAAATAGATTTTTGACCTTTAATTCAGAAAATTATGCCTTTGTTGAAGAGCCAAATAGGACCAATAGACTGACAGAAGACCTGGTCCTCAAGAGACCAAGTTAATCACATGCTTATGTTTGCAAATATGCATTCTCACTGTGAAAAAAGTAGGAAATTTGAAAGGTGCTAGATGTTGCCTCTCAGCAAAAATCCTAATGTAACACTTGTTAGATTATTTTATTACTTTTGTTTTACTTCATTTGTGTTGAGTTGTGTTCATGTTATGCTATATATAATCAATGCTATGAAGCATTTATATTATAAAATGCAATTAATATTCACAAGAATATTCAGTAAAATATGCAAATGCTATTTTTCCTGTTCTGCCATGGAATCATTCTCTAGCAGTAGTACATTGAGCAGGTTATTCAGATAATGCTTTCATACTTGAGTCTGAAGTTAATTAATTACTATCTCAGATTAATTAATTTAGGGGATTGAGAAGTTAGTTTGAACTAAAAATGGAAAGTTTATATTAACAAAAGTTAAGCCAAATTTTTTTTGGCAGTGTCAGTAATATTCTTGCAAAAATCAAAAGATTTTTGAAAGGAACTAATTCTTTAAAAAGCCTCTATTTCATCAGCTTGCCATTTTCCAAAGGAAAGTGTTTCATCCCAGAGCTCTCCAACAGCCCTAAATATTTCTCTAGTGTTAGGCCAGCACACATGGGAAGTGTTCATTTCCACTGGCTGCATGTAAAATTAGTTTCAGGACACAGATGTTTGCAGTACAACGAAAGCACCAATTTGTATTTGAGTATTAACTTCTTTTCAGTTCTTCCATTATGGAAAGTATGATTTCTCCAATTTTCCATCTTCTCTCTCTATAACAAGTTTGCTTTTCATGCCAGAGTTGTAGGATCATTAGGAACACAAGCTAAACAAATCCTAGACTTTTAAGAAATTTCATCAAATAGTCAACTTTTCTGAATAGCCAAACAGGAAGAATTCAGGATTCCATTCATTCAGAGAATTATATTCTACTTTATGACTACCTGTTAAAGAATAATTTGAAAGAAAAAGAAGTTATATCATAGCAAAATTCAGTTCTGCATTCTGTGTTGTTCATAACACTCCTGGGGATTTCAGATTTCCTCTCATTAATAACCTGCATTGTTTATTACTTAAATAAAAATCCCAACTTCAATAGTAGCTGCACTTATCTCAAAGAAGATATTGCATTCCTTTTTCAAAGATATTGATATCTTTTTTCCTGTCTTGTACATAGCACAGGCCCTTAAGACCATGATTTAACATTTATTTCAATTAACTTTGAATGTATTTGAATTGAGATTCTTGGGTCATTCCATGTTGGCATTTAATGCTTGAAGATACCTTCTTATGGTGAAACTTCAAATACTTAGGTGCCACTACAAAATTTTCCAGAGATTCACTGAAGCTGGGATGTCAGTTTCTGGCCAGGCAGAGTCCTAGGTGGGAGTAAGGATTTCATCATTCTTCACATAGAAGACACTGGAAAACTTAGCTCTGGTTTGAGCAGGGCTTTGAATGGAAGTGACCTTACTACTTTCCTTTGACAAAGAGGTCAAAAAAGGGGCTCAACAGATGGAAAATACTTTCCTCTATTTCTTTGCTTCTCTGGATGTGAGAATGGCAATTTATAACATCTTGAGGACTGTCACGAAAAGGTATCAACGCAGAAAATTTCATTTTTCTTCACATTACCTTACGTCCTTCCTAATCTCTGACAATTACCCTTCCCCTTATAAAGTCTCATGAAGTTATGCAACTGCTTTTGAATGTCTGCTAGTTAGAGGGTTTTTCAGTGTTTTCCAGGATCTTCTCACATAAAAATGTAACATTAATGAGAAGTTTTATTTCTGATACATGGTGTAATCTCAGGGGTTCTAGCAAGTTCATAAATAATTTTTAATCAAGTCTCATGCTGAGGTGACACCTTCATCTGCTATAATTTCTGAAAAAGTTTAATAGTTAGACCTGGGTATCCTGGATATCCTGTTTAGCTCTGTTGAATTTTGTAGGACAATTTCAGGCCTGTTTCTGCAGTGAGCAAACACAACTCTGATGCTCAGGACAAGTTTCACTACATGAAAGTACTTTTGGACTTTCTCCAAGACCCAGGAGTTTTTGGAAGAGGCCTCTCTACACCACACTTCTTTATCTATAAATTAAGACCTTCTTTATCTATAAATTTTTCAAGTATCTCATACAGACACTACATCTCACAAAACACTCACAAAAGTGAATGCTTTCTAAGGTTTGCTTATTCTAAGAGGTACTACAGTATTTTTATATTTTCTGGTCAGAGCAAGTCTCTTCAGGTCTGTGGTATAAATCTCTGGTCCATGCAAAAAATCATCACTGTAGTCAATCTTAGTTAAGTTTTTTCATTGGAGTCAATAGGATTTGCCTGGCATTTTACTGCCTGCATCATCAAACACTGCATTAACAAACTGCAGATTGCAGAGCAGAATGCAGTCTTTTGATTTATTTGGAATCTGATGGGGTTTTTATATTTCCATGGAAGAAAAATGCACCTGAATTTTTTTATGCTGAGGAGTGGTAATATTTTTCTATTACTTTTAGAGCAAGTTGCTCCCAATTTTTACAAGCACCTCAAACAATTTTTTTTTATTCTAAGTAAATAGGAAGGAGGTCATGGGTGTGCAAGATATTCATGCAACATAATCAGTGGATGATTTTCTAAACTGTTCCTATAATTTTATAATTAACAGGCAAAGATGGTTAAACAGGGAACTAGTATAGCAAAGGTTGTTTTCTGGATATAGATGTATTTCACACCAGGCAAAACATAATTTGCAAGGTCTATGCCTCCCTGTAAAGTGTGTTTTCAAGTGAGTTACCAAGATTGCTTTGGCAGAGAGTGGAAAGGGAGAGGAAATTTCAAAGGGCGGTTCTTGCTATCTGAACACTGGTCTTCAGAGGCAGCCATTCATTCTTTGGAGAAATCCATTAACTAGAATCAGATAAAAACAGGGAAAAAATTTAATATCTAAATTTTAAAAGGCTCTGCATTACAGATACTGCATATATTCTTACTTCCTTCCCATATACAGTTTATTAAAAAAGAAAACATGTCATTTAAGCAATATGACTCTTATAATGTCTGATATGTACAGACAATTGTAAAGATTTTTCACCTCTCCAATTGATCCTAGAAATATTTCACAGTGACATCAGGTATAGACACAAGCTACCTATATTGGCATGCACAGTAAAACTTTAGCAGACATTAATAAAGTTGGAGCTCTGCTGAATTCAGTGTAATGCATCCCTTTATAATTCCTGTAATCTCATCTTTTTCACAGATATTTCTTTCTCTGATAAAAGATGGGAATTTTACAGTTATTTACAAAACAAATCTATTCTTGAAAGGAAGAACAGAACAGATTTTATCTTGTGGTATTCCATGGGAAAATGACTCCCCAGTTGTAAAGAATCATTCCTGAAAGTCATTGCTATAATAACTTCAGAATGATACCAAGAATATACAAAACAATCTCTTCTCCCAAGAAACAAATTGTGGGACAAGAGGAAATGGTTTCAAGTCACACCAGGGGAGGTTTAGGTCTGGATATTAGGAAACATTTCCTCACTAAAAGGCTTGTCAAGATTTGGAACAGGATGTCCAGGGAAGTGGTTGAGTCACTATCCCTGGATGTATTTAATGTATACCTGGTGCAGATGTGGCCCTTAGGGGTCTTTGGTTAACGTTTGGACTTGTTGATTTCAAAGGTCTTTTCCAACATAAATGGTTTTATGATTGTATGATTCTAGATTACTCAAATTTAATACAGAAAACATTAGAACAAATCAGAAAATTTGTCTATGATTTGTAATGTAAGACAATGTATTTCCTTCCTACGTCTTCTACACATATTCCAGTACTGTTGAGGGAGGCAATTTCCTCTTAATTTTCAAAGACACAAAGAATTTCCAGATGGCAATAGGCTTATTGTGAATGAAGTCCAAATTTAAAACCAGTGGGGAAGTTGCAATCACAAAACAACCAGACATAATTCCATTATGATCCTCCAGTTAATGTTGCACTGATTCATGGTGTCCCAGCTAAGAATATTTGCACAAATGTTTTGAGCAATGAGCAAAAACCTTCACTGCGGCTCCAGAGGCAAGTGTCCAGGTTGCCTCGTGGACATCTTCAACCAATAGACAATTCCTCAGAGGTTTTGCCCCCCTCCCTGCAGCTCTGGCCACTTCATCTGTTCTTCTGTGAACCTTCCTTCCTCTCTTACTCCCTACAGTCCTCCCTATAGCCCCTAATTTTCAAGCAGTAATTTCTGTTGACTGCATTTACACATGAATTATGATCCCTAACTCTAATTAGGTTCTGCATAATCATCACAGATCTGAATTCTAGTGAAATGGTTTCATCCAGCTTTCTCAAACATTGACTGGGATGCACATCTATTATTTTCCAGATCACTGTATTTGTGAATCATCTATTACTGTAAATGAAAAAAAACAAAAGCAATTGCAGAAAACTATTATCTTATAGTCTTCTCCTGACTGAATTTACAGCAAGAAAATTTCTTGCCAAAAGTCATTTTCCTGGGCATCTATAAATGCATTAGGAGCCAATTTTATCTATATATGTGTATCTCCTATATTGTCAGCCAGATTTTAACATCACCTCTCATGTTAAATGGACCTTTAGCTATAGCACTAAACCTAAAAGTTCGCTAGATCACCTGCATTGCAGGTCTCTAGTTTCAAGAGCATTCAATTTGAGTATAACATCTCCTTTCAATGTCTGATTTTATTTGATGCATTTTATTGTGTTAGAATATTTGATTTTTCCAATATCATTATGACGCTAAAACTAGAAAACTGTTCAGACATAAAGTCAAAAATGGCCTTTTATGCTATACAGTATTTACTGATGACAAAGATTTTTAAATTATTCTATAACTTATTGCAAAACAAGTAAATAAAAAACTCTAGTACCACTAGAAGTTTTGACAAATGCAGAAAAAAAAGCCAGCAGCACTCATAATATTTGGTTTTGTTTGTGTTTTTAATTGGCAAAAAAACATTTTAAGCTATACATGCACGTGTAAATAAAAAAAACTTCTAACTACGAGGTACATTTCATCTGTGGTACATCTTTCTTCTAATGTGGTAAACTTTAGATTCAGAAAAGTAGCAGACACCTTGATTTCACTTCTAGTGAAACTGATATAAGATGCTAACTTAATGAATAAGAAACACCCTCCCTATGCACCAGCTCATTATCTAGCAAAAGAGGTCTGTAATTACTTTGTAGAGATGTCCTTCAGTAATATAAATAAAAAAATAAGAAATGGTATTGTATCAAATTTTAAATTCAGATAAGTAACATTACTTCCCAATACAGTCAGAAGAGTGAGGGTTACATTCAAAGTGGCTTTTATTTTTAATTTCCAATTTTAAAAAATATGTGTCTCTACAACACCGTCATTAAACATGTTTAGTAACTGAAAAATACTTTAAAAATCCCCACAGCTCCTCTCCAGCTCCATCCTCCACCCCCACTCCCAACAGTTACAGCCAGCCAAATATGCATCCATTTTCCAGTTTGTTATCCATGGGCAATTTTTTTGTTATTGGTTACAAATCTCTAATAGAAAACAGACAGATATACTGCTAAAACTTTTCACATGCTAATAAATATAATTCAAACTGCCATTACATCACTTCCCAACAATATAAACATTTCTTATTTCAAGGAATAGGGTCTGGCACTCTACTCACAATAAATCCTCCCCACTCTGCAAGCAGACTCATTCATGTGAATCAGTAAGGCATAAATCAGGATTACTAGCATCCAAACCAGTAAGTGCATGATGCTGGTTAAGGCTGATGATTGCTGTTTGAAGGGTAAACTACTATACCACACCTCTTTTTCTAATAGACTTGTTCCTGACAGCATCTAAACGACAATTTTCATGATACTTGGAAACAATTCCCATCTTTGCAGAAAGAGGTATCGGGAAATGACCATCTGACAAGAGAGAAGGCTCTGAAGCCCTGAAATGTGCAGAAAACTGAGATCATTGAGGGCTTGCCTGTGCATTGCTTTAGTTGGTCCATCTAAACACTGAGAGCAAAACGTGAATCACGATCATTCATCTACAGCAGCTCTGACCCTCCAGTAACAGAACAGCTACTGCAGGTGTGACAGAAGGCCAGCCCACACCAAGCCACCAGAGCAGGCTCATTCCCCGGCATCAGTATTATAAAATTAACTGGGTGAATGCCTACTTTCCCCAAGTAGCTTGCTCACTGAAATCAGCAGGTTTGTGACCACTGAAACTCTTTGCAAATTCATATCTAATTGGGCAAGAAAATCTAAATAAGGGTAAGACATGTTTAATGCTTGTTTACAAGTATTGAGACCACATGAAATTATGTTTGATTTTTAAATAAAAAAGTTTTTAGAAGCAAAAAACTCAAAAAAAAATCCCCAAATGAGCAATTTTGTTTCAGCCAAAGAGAACATTTTGTTAAGCCGGAGAAAAAGTGTTGAGGGTCTCTGTTTCATAATGCATTTGGAAACCTTTTCATTCTAGATCAGCAGAAATTACATGTTGAGTGTGTTTGGGTTCATACATCTAACAGAAAAATCAGTTGTTTGCACAGCTGCATGCTAGGAAGTCCAGAAGGGCTGCTGGCATATTCAAAGAACATTGTCTGTACCTTCACCCTTTACCCTTTTTACACCTCAGCCAAACCTCCTCCACCACCCCCAAGATACTTTGTTCAGAATCTGTTCCTTGCTATAGGTGATCACATATAGGTATTTGGACTCATGTGTTAATGGGCTCATATGTTACAGTCTCTTGGGTATTAGCAGTAATGGTGATTATCATTATTACACATAAAATATCTGTATCCAGAGTCCCATTGTCTAGGTGCCAGCCCTTTACAAAAATAGTCACCCACTCTGGTCTTTGTCTTTGTCCTTCTCATCCTGTCTCCTTTACTGACTTCTCAACACCTTTACTCCACCATCGCAAAGCATTATCAGTAATATGGCCCTTATGCATACATCTTTTTTCTGTGGAATGTAGAAACAGAGTTAATCTGTATATTTTAAACTTACGCCTTTTTCAAACAGTGTTCACACTGTCTAAACTGACTGAACCCTTAGTGCAATGTCTACTCCTAAAAACCATTTCTCATATAAGATTTCAATATATCTTAAAGCAGTGGTTTTTTTCACTGGAACAGAATAGCTTTTCAGTAGAGAGGCACTACAGCTGGGAACCATTACTCACCAAAAATAAAAAAAAAGAAGACTTTCAGATCAACCAGCTACCTCAAGGCAAATGCCAGCTCACCAGTGTACCTTTCTTGATACTCGAAAGACTTCTTGCTTTATTCTGCTGAGATTCAATATTCTAACAAAAAGTGTCCTTCAGGAAAAACTTTTCTCACTTTTACCCTTAAACCATAATAGTTTAATCAACATTTATCCTCTGACAGACTTGTTGTTGAGAAAGCACAATTAGTCATGATAATAATATTTTGAAGTTCCTTTGAAACTTAATAAATCACTCATTAGTATTCTTCCAGATCAAGACAAAGAAGGAGTATTTGAAAGGGGCAAGAAAATATAAAGCAGACCACAAACAAACAATATTTAGTGATAAACAAGACAGAATGAGTTCACATGCAGAACTCTGATAATTATAATTATCTCCCTGCGATTAATTTAGGAAATTAATCAATTTCCATCAACACAAAAAATTAATAAATTTTCATCAACACAAATTTTGAAGATAAACTTTCACTGAATTGACCCAAGAAGCCATGCTTTTCAAATGTTAAACAAAAGTTTTCATGTGGAGCAAATAATTTTCCCACACTCCTGCAGGGAGAAGCAAGCAACCCTACCCCAGCTGTCAGTGTAGTATTTTACATGGTTTCACTGAACACCTACACGCCATATGAAGGCAGAAAATGACCTTAGCCTCCAGGATGATTAGCAACAAATTTGCTTCATTTAGGTCTTCCCTATTCTGATCTGACATCTGCACATAAAACTGTGTCCCCAGAGTTAACTTAGTAAGATATATATAATTTCCATCTACATTGTAAGTAACCAGTAGGAGAGTTTGGGGATCCACATAACACCATCATACAAGAAGTGCCTAACCAACTGAGGCACACTGGCAGTGATACTGGTATGGATCTATTTGCAGAAATGATTCACTAAAGAACAAAATGGCCTGGGGTCTACAGGTCTACACAGCCTTTTTGTCAATCAGCCTCAGGCCAAACTATGGTAAAGATTGTGCTCTGCCCTGTCTTTTGAAGCCATGTCTCCATGAAAGAAGCAGGAGTCTTGGAACTGAGAAAAGAGTATATTAATACTTTGATCCAATTTTTTAGTTGCTGGAATAGGTTTTATTAAAATCTTCATCAATGACCTGGAAACAGAAATGAGAATTGAAAGCTGCAAATCCACAGGTAATGATCTGACTAGTAAAGGAATGAGGAAACTTCAGAAAACCTCACAGAACTGAGAAAAAGGGCAAAAAGACAGCAGAGGCATCTTATTGTAGATGCAGCCAACATAAGATATTATAAAAAGGTAGTCTTAACACACATACTTAGTGTTAAACTTGGAGTTATAACTAGAGAACTGGTTCATCACCGACAGTTGTCAAAACTAATTTCATGTTTGAAAAGGAAAACTCGGGGACAGCATGTGGGAGCTTTATGTAACCATGAAAGCTGTGAATAATCTGGATACCCAGCTGTTCACCAAAACCTGCAACAAAAGAACTGAGGGACAGACAGTGTCACAAGCAGGTAGAAAACAGGCAGAAGAAATGCCTTTACTTAGGGGGTAATTCAGGTGTTTATTGACAGAGGAGGTGGAGGAATAGATTTGAATGGTACTACATTCAAAAAAACATTGTACAAATTAATGGATAATGTATTTGGAAATGAAATTTAAATGTATAGGCCAGGAAATGTACACTCTAATAAAAAATTATGGATGCTGAAGGGAATATAAAGAATAAATGACAAGAAGCGGCCAGATTGTTTCTTTTCTCTCCTCATTGTGATCTCCAGGTCCTGTTTCCAGACCTGAATAAGAGCAGATGGATCATTTGTCTGGGCCAGTGGGGTCCTTCTCACTTTCTTAATTCTTGTATCCACCAGCACTTAAATTGAAATGGGTTTCAAAAGCCATTGGAAAACCAACTATGATCTCCTTGAAATTAGGCTTCCTCTGCCCTTAGTATAGCTGATTCTGCACTGTAATTTAAATGCTAAAATAGAGATGTTTTGCATCTTCTCTGAAACTTGAGAATAGCAGGGATCAACCACAAATCTACCTTTCAAAACTTTGTACTGAAAGCAAGATATGGCTCTACTATTTAATTGACATGAATGGAAGTACAACAAAGCTTAATTTTGTCTCAGTTTTTCATTAAAAAAAAACAACAAAACAAAAGCAAAATTATTTTTAAAGCAAAAAAGTTAACTCCCTAGATACACATGTAATAAAAAATGTACTGCATGTGCACATACATCTAATAGCTCTTCTTTTTAGTCAGGTCTCAGGTCTTACTCCTACCGAATGTGCAAGTCATCCACCATGAGGTATTATTTCCTTGTAACTTTCCATAGAGACCAATTTCAGCCCTCCAGAACCCTTGCACAAACCTGCTGGAAAGTCACAGCCTTCTGTCAAAGCTCCCTTCAGCTGCAGTGCCACAGCATCCATCTGTTCCCAGATTTTTTTGTCAGCTGCTTGCATATACCTGCCTCTTCTTATTCTTCCTGGCTTAAAATTATCCAAGCATCTTTTTTGTTTGTTTGGTTTTATTGATGGGTTTTAAAATTTATTCCATCATCTTGTCTTTAATAAGTATTAGTCTGTTGATGCTGTTTGAAACCAGTGCTTAGAGCACCCAAAAGAGCTTCACCTTTTCTAATATGCAATTGCATATTAGAAATACCTTCCACTGAAGGTATTCCATTCATGTAAATGAAATATTTTTTCATTATATTTAATTTAAAAAAGATACATTCTTAGTGGGGCAGAAGGCAATAGAAAATTCAGAATTTAGTAATGGAAGCTACATTTCGTAAGGATTGTTCCGTCGTCAACTTCTGACGACAAAGATGCATCCTTGCTCTTGAAGTGCCTTTCTGGGCATCTCAGATATCCCTGAAATTTACCATCCAACCTTCATAGTAGATCTTTTTTCTCACACTTTCCTTGCAAGACTGAAGAAAATTTTACCAAGTCAAGTTTCTTTTGCCTGATCGGAATATGCAAATACACAAATGCTAAGAGCCTGTGAACCTCTAAATGAGGATGCTATTGTTAATACTAAAAGTAAAATACTGATGTCAAGAAGATAGAAGGTTTATGTTAATAGGAATAAATATTAAAAAAAGTTTTTTATACATAGAAATAAATACCCCTTCTTATATGCCTGTGTTAGACTTTTGTAGTAATATATGACATGAAGCTGCATACCAGAATAATGACAAAACTAACCAACCAGGCTCAGATCTGAATGGAAATTAATTTTCAAGTTGTTATTCTTTCTTATAAACAGATTGATAGACAGTTGATTTATCCCTGCAGAGTATCCAGTGATAATAAAAATAAGTGGATCAAACAATATTTTCCTTACCACAGCAGACAAAAATTTATTACGAACCTGAATTCCATGTGGGACTAAATCCAGCCCTAGAAATAATAGTAACATGTAAGCTGCTCAAATTACATTTTGCTAGGGATTCAGAGTATAAATTGCCCAGTTCAAATACAGAAATGTAAAAATAAAGTCTAGAAACAGATTTATTGTGAATTCATTTCACATTACCAGGAAAATAAATTTGATTAATTGTGTAATGTATATCTGCCAACCTTCAGGCCCTCAGGCAGTAATCAACACAGATTCCTGACATTTAAAGCATGCACTGACATTAGAATTGTATGTATACATTGAATCAGAGAGGTACACAATGCTTGTAATTTTTAGCTATGCTTATATTGACATGTGAGTCTATGCTGTTTTGATAATGGATTATATATTTGGGCTATATGTACAAGTAGGGAAACAGAAAAATCTAAATAACTATGGGGTGATAAAATATTATGAACTCACAGATATTTTTAAGTGAAAAAACACCCTAGCTTTATCTTGCTAGACATTTCTAATGCTACTGTTCAAAAGAATCAAATAGTATAAACAGCAGTATCATTATTGATAGTAATTGCAATATATTTCGAATTTTTAGTACTTCTCTCTCAAAATACTTAAATCACTGACAATGAATGAAAGGTACTTGTTTTGAAAGTCAGATTCCATTGATATCTGAAATATCTATTATGGAGAAAGAACAGGAGAAATCACTATTTATAAGTTTTTACAAACATTATATAGGCTGATTTTTATTACTTTAAAATTGAATTAAATACCCTCAAATATCTCTTATCCTCAAATATTTCTTATCCTACCTGGTCAAGAAATGCTCAAGGAAATGGTGAAGCAGCTGTCATTCTATGATAGCAAAAAAATATGTCTAAAAAGAGTTGATGTTATGGAAAATACCAGTGAGCGACCTGAGCACTTATCCATGAAACAATATGTAATGCCATTATCCATTGTTCTCTATACCAAAGTTTAGGAGAACTTGGTCTGATGCTCATTGTCCTAAACACTCCAGTAAATCTGGCTTAAAAGTATCAAAATATGATCATATGCACATATGCAGACCATACAATGCAGAAACTTTCTGAAATATGGGCAGCAAATGGCCTGTTCATGGAACAAAGGCTGATTGGTTTCCCAGGGATAGTTTTCCACAAGATGCAGCCACTCTTAGTTGCAATGGAAGGATCTAGATCAGTCCCTAAACTGACTGATTAAAGTCTCCCAGCTTTGATGCAATATGTCTTCCATACCCAGTGTTTGGAATGTTTGTTTCACTGCCTAGTTCTGAAGTCTGTAAACTAAATACTGCTCCATGTGCTGGGAAATATAAAGGGGAAAATAATTAAGAGTAATTGAATAAGTAAATTAGTATAGGATTCTGGGTGTGGAATAAGAGACAACATGTATATAATTGTTTCAATGTACCATGTAATTAGCATACACTGATTATCTGTATTTGCTTGTCAGTTCAAAGCAGAAACATTTGCTATAATGCTGCCTGCTTTTCAAAATGAAGAACATATTTCACAAAGAGCAAGTTTTCCAAAACTAAAAATTTATCATTATAACAGGAAGAAAAAATGTTTTGGATTACTTCCTTTTAATTGGCTACTATTTGTCTTTTTTTTTTTTTTTTCAAAATCAGCTATCTCAAAGCTAAGAAAAAAAAACCTTTTAGTTTCACACTAAAATGGACATTCACTTCAGATATAATATTGAAGTGTTTCATCTCAGATGAATAAAAGAAATGTTTCTTATTTGTTGCACTTACCTTAAAAATTGGCCTAGAGTGGTTGCAATGATTTCTCACTAAGAAACACTGAATATCTATTTCTGCCTGTAGAAAATACGCAAAACTTTTATTGTGCTTAAAAAAAAAACCATTTTCATCAGTTAGAAACAATGCATTATTGAGAGTGAAAGAGACCCAAGAGAACAATGAGTCTAGCTGAAAACAATGACAGATTTTCCTCACAATTCAATGAGCACACAAGACAAGAAAAACAAAAAATAGCATTTTTCTTGCTAATATCTTGGGCTTAAAGGACTGAAAATTCTTTTAACTTGATATTAGTTTTAAAGATGAGAGAGAGAAAGTAAAAGAGAAGAAATTCCCCAAGATACCATGGGATGAGCTGAAAAAGAAGAAAACTGAAGAGGGGCATATTAAACCAAATGCACACAAAATTGGCTTTTGGCAAGTTGTTCTTGAATGAATTGAGCCAAGAGATGGTTTTACATAGATCATAAGAACCAAAAAGTACCATTTCCTAACTGGAAAGTTACAAGATGAGACAAACAAGTGCAGTAGTGACTAGAAAGGAAGAGACAGCATTGGTGTCTTTGCAAACTAAGTTCATTAAAAGCTGATTCTGATCAAAAAAACTGAGGCACAAAGAACTTTGAAGAATCTAGTTGTCTAAGATTTAGCAAAAGAGACTAGGACCAGATGAGTTACAGAAAAAAAAATTCTTTATCAATAATAATCATTACCAGAATACACAATGTACCCATAAGGGTATCCTGTCCTGATTTGCAAGTTTAATTCCAGAGTCCGGTTGTCGGATAGACTGATGCAATCAGGAGTCAGCCTGAGGCCTTAGCTTGAAAGGAAATATATGATATGGAGAATCTGTTCTGCCAAATTTTATAAAGGGAATCTTATTAATTCGGGACTAAAGGACTATCCAATTCTAATAGCTAAAATAAAGTAATAAGAATCTTCTTGCCAACATATTTTCTCTATCATCAATTTTATCTTTCTTGAGAAAGAATGCAAATCTTTGGAGAAAATGTATGAGCTTGACAATATTGGGAGTCTTTGTTTACATTACTTTGTTGGAAACTATTAGGATATATTTTGCCTTTTTTTAATTATTATTACTTCAAGATGGGGTAGTATCATATGGTTTGTAAGCAGTAAGCTTTGTGCACTTATTGAAAAGGCCTGTTTGCCTAAATATTCAAAGTATATCAGGTTTGGAGAAAAATATTCAAGAAATAAGTAAATATTACTGGAAATAGGGGGAAATTATGACATGGGTTTATCAGAGATAAAATACATAATACAAATTGACATCTTTATTTTGATGAAATAATTGATTGTCTCAGCAAAGACAATAATATAGACCTCATTTATCTGGGGTACTGGCATCTGATATTAATTACCACAGGAAGTCATTAGTTAAACCGGAGATTAGTAGGTTCTCTGATGAGGACTGAAAATGGACTGATGAGTGGAACATGAAAAAAGTAGTTCTGAATCCAGCAGGAGGAGTTTACCAGGAAAGGTCCTTTAGGAATGGATTGAGGATTATCATGAACCTTTGGTATTAATGATCTTGCCTCAAAGACAGTAGCAACAAGCTCATGATTTGCAGGAAGAGTCACCAGCCTGGAGGAGGCAAAGGGTATCATTAGCTGCATGGACCTGAGTAGAAAATGGGATGAAAACAACATTGGCTGTGGCATCCTGGCCTATATCAAAAAGAGTAGGGCCAGCAGGACAAGGGGAACAATTGCCCTTCTGTGCTTAGTATTGGTGAGCTTGCACCTCAAATCCTGCGTCCAGTTGTGGACAGTTAATTCAGGAAGCATGCTGAGGTTCTGGAGCATGTCCAGAGAAGGAGCAATGGGGTTGGTGAGGGGTACAGAAAGCAAGTCATAGGAAGAACAGCTGAAGGAGATGATTTAGCCTGGAGAAAAGGAGGCTCAAGAGTGACTTTACTGCCCTCTACAATGACCTGAAAGGAAGGTGTAGCCAGATGGAGGTCAGTCACTTCTCCCAGGCAGCAAGTGACAGAACCAGAGGACGTAGCCTCAAGCCTAACCAAGGGAGGTTGAAGTCAGATATTAGGAAGAATTTTTTCACTGAAAGGGTTGTTAAGAATTGGAACAGGCTGCCCAGGGAAGTCATGGAGTCACAATCCCTGGGAGGGTTCCAGAAATGACTGCAAATGGCACTTAGCACTATGGTTTAGTTGACAAGGTGCTGTACAGTAAAAAGTCAGACTCAATGATTTGGGAAGTCTTTTCCAACCTTATTGACTGTATGATTCTATACATATAGCAAGTCAGGTTAATTTAAGAGCAAATAAGAATTTATCCTGTAAACTGGATAATCATGATTGAAAAGTGGCTATAGAGAATAAGAGCCATGCAATACTGACCATTTGCAGAATGAAAGAAGTCTTCAATTCATGTTATAGTGCTGCTGCTCGTAGGAAACCAGCACAAGTCCTGATTCAATGCCACAGGAACACACCCCCAAAGATAGCTGCTTTCTTATTTTAGCATGAACATACACTTGTCTTACTTCTGATAAATCAAGCACTTATTGCTAGCAACCTGTTCCCTAACCTGTACAAACAAAAAGGACAATTGTTAATAGAGAGTTATCTGTTTCTCAATATGGAAGATTAATATATATTGCTCAAAATGAAATTGGCTTTTTCAATTTTGTCTCCAAAATGTTGCCAATTCTTCACTGTCAGTTATCTAATTGCCATAACCATGACAAAAGTCAAAAGGAGTTTAAAGTTACTAGTGTTTTGATACAATATGTTACTTTCAAAATACTATTTTAAAGTTATGCCACTGACTGTAAAGCAAATTAAATACATAAATGAATACATAATGCACAACTGAGATGAAATAGGGAAACTCAAAGATCATTTACTTACATAGCCTGTCAGAACAAAGGGTAAGGGAGTTATGATTCCTTTTCGAAGATGTTTAGACAAGGACAAGAATGGTAGACAGGAGGGAAAAGGTCTTATGAGAACAGTAAATAAAATATGCAGGTAGTCTTTAGCAACGGATACTTTTCCACTACAAATAAAGAAAATGTGATTTTTCATATGCACAGTTCTGAAGCAGCATTCTTGTGAAACCTGTAACTAGGTTTCTTTTCTCCTGTTAGTGGAGGAAAGAAACCTAGTTAATTTTAAAGATTAATTTATTTAATTTCTGAAAAGGATTACTGGAAATGTCATCATATAGGTAGGATGGGATTTGATATTATGAAATCTTGTAGTTCTGTATTGTATTTCTCATTGAAAGTGTTTAAAATTCTGGGGTTTTCCTCTGTTTAGACTTACTGGTGACAGGGTTTGCTAAAAATAATAGAGATCAGAGGTCACATTAACAGGACTTCAATAAACAGCATGGTGTGAGTGGGTGTGCATCCATGTGCACAGAATCATATATAGAATTACAAGTTATATCTATATATATATACACATGTTATACCATAATTTGGCTTAAATAGCACATTAAAAAATAGGTACTGATATGAATCTGGCAATTCAGATGATACTTAGAACATACCTTATTCCTTCATTATGGCATTTCTGGTAAAAATACTATTACTCATGACATTATATATGTCATGTTTCTGCTATTCACATAGGTATCATGCTTAAAGTCTTAAAGGTAATTTGGACATTAAATCCACCTGCATGCTTGTCTTGTTACTCCACTATGGGAAACCATTGGGAACATAAACACGTAATCATAGATGAAAGAGCTCTTAGGTAATCTTGTCCTATCCTGGCCAATGTATGACTCTTCCCCTTAATATATGCTTGAACCCTTCAAATGGGGTCATATTTTACATAATTTAAGTGATAGATGTTCCACCACTTTCCTTAAAATATTATTTTTCTATGCTCTATATTTTTATGTCCATGTGAATATGAATTATTATATTAGAAAATAAATGTATATGTAGAGTTAACTGACTGTTAGCACAGAATTCTGGCATTATTCCTTATTTATGAAGAATATTTCTGGACACAAAGACTAAGTAATACTAAAATAATTTAAAAAAGAAAAGGAAAATGGGAATAAATTTTCTGAGGAACCTTTTTGGGTTTTTTTGTGGTAGCAGTCCTCTGTAATTAGAAGCAGCCAGGTATTTCTAGAAAGGCATTCAACAGCTGTTCTGCACTTTTCTCTATGCCCTAGACCTCAATGACCTCAGGAGTTTATAACAAACCTACAGATTGTAATAAAAGATTAAATGCTACACAGGAGACGGAAAAGTCATCGATATCCTCAGTGTCCAAAGATCTTGGAGTAAGATAGTGTAAATATAATTCGCAGATCTCAAGAACCAGACCTATTCCCATTCAAAAAGCAAGACAATCTCTATTCCTCTCTCTCAAAATCATCTATGAACATTTCCTCCAAACTCTTGACATGTTCATTTTGTTCCTCCCCTAGATTCAAATCTTCATTTTTATCATTAGGTTTAGTCACCTTAATCTTCTCTTCCATAGAAGTGGTCACCTGATAAGAGTTCAAGAAGAGTTTGGACAACACTCTCAGGCACATGGTGTAATTCTTGGGGCTGTCCTGTGCACAGAAAGGAGTTGGACTTAATGATCCTTGAGGGTCCCTTTCAACTCAGGATCTTCTATGTTTCTGTGATACAATATAAATCTCTTGAGCCTAAGGTCTATTTACTCATCTGTTTTCCAGCATTTCTTACAGAACTGGTTCATACTCTTCTTATACCTCAGTCAGGCAGATCTGATTCTTATGGATGAGGACATGCTTTCCAATCTTCTGTTTTCTAGCTTGTCTTCTGTCTGGCCATTCTCCTGATGTATCTAAAGGACATGAACACCAGTCTTCTTTTAGCTCAAATATATTTCTTTGCATTGGTGGTCTTCCTCTTTGGGGGATTGACCATCATCTGATCTTCTTGCTTTAACCTCTAATTTAGCCAAAATACATCACTGCTTATTACGTTTCCTGTTGGGCTCACCAGCCAACTGCCACACCAACTTTTTTCACAGATGTGATTTCCAGCTTTGTAATTTTATCTCAGCCTCAGAGTTGTTTACTTTGTCATCTCCCCAAAGACCTGTACAAAGACCTTTGCTGCTTTCAGATGCACTTCCAATCCTGTGACATGCCTACATCCTGTAATATTCATTTCCTGCAACAAATCTTATATTCCATGAATTGCTGGCATGGTTTCAATTTCAGTTTTGGCAATTTTCACCATAAACAAAGCAAAACAGCACATAGGTCTGTGTATTTGTCTCTACAAGTTCTCACTTCTCTATCCTGTCATGTTTGCTAAATTCCCATTGCTTTCACTCTTACAGCTTCCTGCCTCAGGCAATGGTTCACTGTTACAATTGGTTTTTTGGCACACCCACATTAAGATTTTTTAAAACATGATTTATCTTTCTAATCCAATTGAAAACACAGATGAACAAAAAGCATCAGCAAAGCAAAAAAATGGAGCTGAAGGGGTTTTCAATGATTAGGGGATTTGAACAAGTTGTTCACCATGAGGAAAACTGCAACATTTTGCTAGAGCTTTTTTCTGGCACAAATCTGCAGGAAAATAGCCTATAACACAAGCAAGAACCTATTGAGCTTTTCTTCAAAGAATAGGTATCCAAAAGACTGATGAAGCTAAGTCTGGTTTATTATGCAGGAGTAGGGTTTCATTGTCAAGATGGAACTGAGCTGCCTTTAGAGTTTAACATTTATATTCAAAAAATTTTGAAAATATAACAAATGTGGCACAACAAAGGTATCCTTGCTCATCTTTGGGGAGATTATTTCTTTGTTATTCATATCACACTGCAGAAATGATAGCTCACCATGGCCCAGGTATCCTGTAAGAGGTCCAGAGCTTTATTTTTTAAGGATAAAATAGATCCACAGGATAAGATAGATACACTCCCATATATTTCATCATTTCATATTTCAACAACAATATAAGTCCCTACCTATTTCTTTGTTCACCAGAGAGGAGTGTCTAGCTTAAGCTTCAATATAAAATTTATTTATTTCTAAATTTATTGCTATTAATTTTTTTTAGGAAAATGAACAGACATACAGAAATGTATTCATAAGAACAATGGCATTTTCAGGCAGTTAGGGTAATTGGGAAATTAGGGAAATTAGTACCTAGTTAACATGACATATACATGCCACTCGCTGACACAGCTTTTACAGATAGAGAATATATTATCTGTTACCTTCCTACCTACAATTTCACCATTCAGATTTGAAAGAGACAATGGGTATGCAATATTTTCCAAAGGATAACTCTCTAAACCCTGCAAATATTAGCATACTCTCAGCCAAATCGTGACCAGCTCAGCCCTTCTTTCACCCTTCCTTGCCTCACTCCTCCCAAGGCAAGACCCCTGGATGATACTCAGGGACTCCCTCTCTCCCACATCTTGCAAATCATGGCCTGAGGTCATGTCCGTATGTTCATAATATGCCATCCTTCTCTGGTTTATTCCTTTATGAAAAAAGTAGTAGTAACTTCATAAATTAGTGCTCTGTGAAATGAAAAGGGAAAGTGTTTATGCCTCAGACCACTCAATTTAAACATCTTGCTCAACCAGGAAAACAATGTCATCATACCTTGCCTCTACCCTTTTGCAGATTTTCCTCTACAAACATGACATCTACAGCCTAAGACCTATTTTTCGTTTGGGGTAGTTTTCTATCACCCTGGTAACTTTGTCTTACTTGTAAAGAACTTTGCTTTTAGTTGTTTTAGTGCAAAGAATTTCCTGGGGTTTTTTTTCCAAAGCAATAAATCCAGTGTCTTCCAGGAATATTAGGAATCAGTACACTTCAGGGAGGTCCAGCCCGTGCACATTGCAATTAATTTTTAAATAAGTAAGTGTTAAGTCTGCATCATTTGAAATGGTGCAATTACATGGTCTCAGCAGAGTATACTATTTTTAAAATCACTGTTGCAAATAAAATTGTGTGATTCTCGTGGTGAGTGAAGTTCACAGATATTGCTTGTGTAAGTGCTGCGTTTCAGTCACACTGCATCACTAACATCTTGTCAGAAAAGGAAAGAGGGTGAGCACTTTAAAGCACTTCCACCTCACAACCACATGATTGCTATAGCAATACTCAGCCTGTGTTTGGTTGTTTTCTTGTTCGGGATTTTTTAAATTTTTAGAATAATAAACATAAATTAGGCCTGAATCTGCCAGGAACTTAGCCTCTCAACAACAGATCTCTTCAATGTAAATCAAGGTTCTCTACTGGGAAACTTTAACTGGTCCCTGAATGCTTCTTTCAAATTTCAGGTTGCCGTATTCAGAAATGGATTCATAATATGGATTTCTCACCCTTGATTTATACTTTGTCAAAATAATTAATATAATTCCATGGTAATTTTATGTAATAGCTAAAGTTCTAAAACCCCCACAAACCCCCCATAAAATGTTAATTTCAAATATTTCATAACTTGGGAAAATAGAATAAGGAATAGAATAGAATAGAATAGAATAGAATAGAATAGAATAGAATAGAATAGAATAGAATAGAATAGAATAGAATAGAATAGAATAGAATAGAATAGAAAAAATAGTGAGGTGTTTTTTGCTAAATAATATTCTCTACACAATTAACCATGACACTTAGGTACATTTAAAACAATGCACAAACCAAAAAAAAAAAAAAGTCTGAAAAGGGAGAGAAAGATAACCTATTATTAGGAGATCCATCTGTAATTAATTACTTCAAGAAAAAACACTGCACAGTGTAAAAAAAAAGTGTAACTGTTTCACACTCTCAAAGAAAGATTCAGCAGTGCATGGAGTTTAGCCATCTTTTTTTTTGGTATTTTTTAGATTTTTTTTTTTTAAATTTCACAGCCACACCGATACATTACTGTCTACATCTGATGGACTCCTTGTATTTTTTCTCTGTTTCTTCCCTTTAAAACAGCACTTTTTCTTCAGGACTTCAGTCAGCAGAAGACATGTAAATAGACATCATGGTTTCAAAATTCTAGGAAGTGGAATGTTAAAGAGGAGTAGGCTATACCAGCTCAAGGACAGCTGTACACACTTAAATGCAGGATGGCCTACCAGTGTTTTTAATACATGCTCCAATCCATGAACTACAACTCCCCAAAAGAGATTATCTGGAGAAATACTCAAAATAAAATAATAAAGTGTCTTCCTTACTTAATTCACAGCTTAAATGTCTAGGGGTTTTTGCCACATAAAACTTAAAATGCTAAAAATTACATGTTGAAAAGTGGAATTCACGTTTAATTAGTGGCAGAAAAACATGCCACATTTTACACAACCTTTTCTAGCTTAGCAAGTCCTACTGCCACAAATTATGTGAATAGGATAAAAAGAGCCTGAATAAGACTGCTGAAGGGAAGAAGCAAAGATTTCAGAGGATCCAACTTTAAAAATTGTGCCTTGAAAGAAGAGTAAGCTGCATGCTCACAAACAACAATATCTGAACAGAGAAGCAGACATATCAATAATTAGTCAGTGTTTATTTCTTTATAATACACTAGTAATTAAATTAATGCAGGAGAAGATGCCAAATCTGTTACAGTGCCCATGATCTTCAACAGAAGTGTTGCCAAAAAAAAAGCAAATTTCTGGTAATAGGAATTAATTCTTAGCACATAAATAAGTTGAAAATTATTCTCTTCTCTACAAAACACAAAGATAAGAATTGTGCACAATGTAAACCATACCTTTTTCTGTGCAGTAAACACCTATCTTGCCAGATAAGGAGCATGTTCTTGAATTGTATGCATTGTTTTTAAGAAAGTCTAGATTGTCTAATGAAGGTCTGAGCTCTGAGTGAGTAAACATCGTATGTTTTTACTCATATTAAAAAGAAAAAATTTCTAGCATTTTCCATTAAATTATTCCTTAGTTAATAAAAATTTTCCTGAAAAGTACACTCAGTAAGAAGAACACCAGCAAGTGAATGGTTAAGTCTTCAAAATTTCAGGGGTGTGTGTGTTTAAATTTTGAATGTAGGAATCCAAATCTGGTGCAGTTTCCAGTCCACTAATAAAAATTATAGACACAAATAAAAGCAATTGGCATACAACATTTTTGAGGCCATCTTGCCATAGTCCTCCTCTTTCATCACAGTCTCAGTGCCTTCCCCAGTATGGCTATGCTGAATGTGATGGAACTTGCTTGTCATCATCTGCCAACCTGATGAGATAAAATATTCCTTTCTGCTGACATGGCCAGACTTTGAAACCACCTCAAAACTGAATCACCATTTAAGAAGGAGGACTTCCCACCTCCTGCAAAGGAAAGGCAGCTCTGTCTTGGCCATTCTGTGGGACAGCAGAGCATGTGTAAGTCAGTACACAGCACACAGAATTGGAAATAATTTGTGGTGTGAAGTTAGCTAAGCTTCTGGGGATGTTCCAAACACAATGTGAACAGTAAATGATTTCCCAGCAAATTTTGGTAAGAACTGAGTGCGCTGGAAGAGCAGTTTATGGAGTCTTTTATTGTAATTATTACTACTATAATTTCTAGTGTTTAAAAAAATGCTACTTGGGCACAGTACTTAAATTCTACCAGCACTTAAATTTCATAGGAAAGTCAGTATTTCAATAAAAACATTCTTCAAGGTTAATGACAATATTTTACATGGGGATAGTGATTTGATTTTATAGAGAAATTAATCCAGACTGAGAATCTGTTTTGGTACAGGACTATTTATTTTTATATTACATGACTCCAAAAGTGCACCTCAGATTCTAATGCTTGAGCTACTATTTGAAAAACAATAATTTGCTTATAATTTTATAGACTGTTACAGGGACATTCTTCTGCCTCTTAGGATTTTTATAGAGGTGTACAGAGAGAAGAAAGAGAAAACAATTTCTATTTCTGGTCCTTGTTTTTCACATGTGGAATGTGCTTGAAAAATTGTTTACCTGGGGTGATTGTTTGATTAGATTCTGGTAAAGATTGTTTGAGCCTGATGGCCAATCAGATCCACCTGTGTCTGGACTCTCGAGAACAGGGTCATGAGTTGTGAGTTAGTTAGATATGGTAGTTAGAGAAAGTATGTATGGAGTTTTAGTATCTTCCTTTATATAGTATATTAAAGTATTATAGCATAGTTCTAATAAAGAAATCATTCAACCTTCTGAATTAGAGTTAGACATCATCATTTCTTCCCACTAAGTTCACCTACATTTTACAATAATGGACAAAACCATCAAACACTGTTATATCAATGTTCTAAAAACCACATTTCCCAGGAAACCAAGAGACCTTAGTTTTCCCAAGGCAGATCCAAGCTGTAAAATTCATTAAGACAAAGTTCAGTGGGGATGTGTTGTGTGTCTGTGTGTGCACACTGGCCCTGGCAATTTTAGTCTGACCTGTTTCAGGCTGACGGAAGAGTCTCAAGCTAACACACTGGCTTCGGTGTTACTATAAAGTCAAATCCAAACTACTGGAGATTTTTTGAGAGAGATTCAAGCCTAGTAATCTACTGCAGGCTTGTCTGTAATCATTCACCCTGAAACTCTAAACTGTCTCAACAAATTAAAATATAATTTTCATACCCCAAGTCATTGCAATCTAAGTATTACTTGAACTACAAATGTCTGACTGACTCCACACCATGATTAATGAGCTTTAGAACCTTCTATCTAAGAGCAAACCAAAGTGAAATGTGATGCTGGTCCTCTTCTCTTCCATTCAGTCACTCAGTGAGAGACTGCAAGGTCAAGGATCTTGTCCCCCCTCTGAAGTGTGAGCCTCTTGGAGGAAAACCCTACATCATCAAATGCTACAAAATAAAGCAACCTTCAGCACATCACAGAGATATTTAAGGAAAAAAATTCCCATAAAATTAAATTAATGCCATTCATTATTAAATGCAGTGTATATATTTCTAGCAATAATGTAACCACTGAAATAAATATAGAGCAATTCTGAGGATGAAGAAAACCTTAAAATAGACCGAACAGCCACTGAGGTAAATATTTTATAACTATCAAGATGTGAAGCAACAGAGTTTCAAGTACAGTTTCCACACAAGAATCATAAGGCATCTTTTTTATTTTTCCTGCACAATCCAAAAGGAACAATTTCCACTCTGGAACTTAGACCAACAAATCAGAACCCAAAAAATAGTTTGAGTCCTTTCAGATGGCACATGATGTTTTAAATCCTGTAGAGATAAGGATGGAAGGCACGCTTGTGTTAATTGGTGTATTATTACAGGGAAGATGCAGGGTGCCTACAATGTGAAAACCACAGTTCAGCACTTAGTGCTCAGGAGTGGCCACAGCTACTCTTGTTTTAAGTGTAGTGAATGTATTAAATGAGTTAGTTTCAGACAGATTACATGACTGCTGGGTGCTGTCTCAGTACTGAGTGAGTTTAGTGATGGGATACAGCCATTTACAAAGGGCTGGAATCTGGTGTTTTTTGCATAGGAGAGGATTGGAGATCTGAGGAAGGTGTTCACACCATTTAGCTTTAAGGGCCCAAATTAGGATATAATCTCTTTAGGTTCTTTATGGTTAACAAGATGTCATAAATGCACAGTTTTCTAGTCAGTGAAATTAATTTTTATACGTTGGACTCAATGATCTCAGAAGTCTTGTCCAACCTAATTAATTCTGTAATTCTCTTATACTGTGACACATCCCATGGAAAGTTTCCCTCACATACACAAAAACTTCTCAACTTTAGCTTCATACTTTTATGCTGAAATTAAGTAGTGCAATCATTATGATGGCATTTTGAAAAAAAGTCTTTAGCGTAAGGTTCATACCAGAAAAATTGTCATCCCCCAAGTGGTTGCAGCAGCACAGATGACCTGGGACATAGGAAATGTGGAATAGGAGAGGAGAAGGCTTTTTCATAATCCTGAATATGAGGTGATGTCTACTGCAATATTACATCTGCTATTATCCTCTGTTGAGGACCATAGCTCAAGGATGTCAACAGATAGGCAAAATTTTAGAGAAATTCTGTAAGAATTATTAAATTACTGAATAATGTTTCTTCCAGGAAAAGAATAAATGATTGGATATCATGCCTTTTAGTCAAGGATTATAGAAACTCTATTTATTTGTCTTTCCATAAAGAATTAGGAATTTATATTATCACAGCCAGTACATAAGCACCCACATGGAAGCAAAATTTCAGCATCTTCAGCCTAGCAGATGAAGGCATAGAGGATACAGTACCTGGAAGCTCATGTGTCACTAATTCAGGCAAGAAATAAGGCGCAAGCTTTTAACAGTGACATTTTTTTTCAATTGAACAAATTACCTCAACTTGCAGTGGACTATCACTCTCTATGACAGTCTCAAAATAAAGACTGGATTTTGAGTAAGTAAGAGTATGAGAAAGAGACAGATATAATTTATTTCCAGCACAATTTAATTTAGGAAAGCACTATGGTGAGTTTCATAAAGGAGATCAGACAAGATGAGTCAAATACTCCCCTGTAAATTTGAGGTCTATGGTTTTATGAATTAGTCTATTGGTCATTACTACTACTTTTATTAGATTTATCTTTTAAATAAGTTCATGAAAAATAATATGACAGAAATTCCCCAGATCCTGCTCAATTGCCAGGGCAGCAACCTCCTTCCCTTTTTCCTCAGCCTGCAGTGCAGGTGTAATCAATATCCAGGTCACCCTCACCACCAGTCTTCACTGCTTTGTGAAAAAAAAACTGTCTGTCTTGCAAAACAGCTGTATGGCAGGCAGGTTCTTTCCCCAAATTCTGGCAACTGTGGCATGCTTACTGCTAGCCCTGCAGCCCCGCAACCAAGCGTGAGGAGCAATCTCCATGGTTTCTCAGAACCTTTTATTTTCTTGACTATTTTAATTTCATCCCTCTCAAATCACAACCTCATATTCTACTGAATGAAAGCCCCATACACAGATCTATGGCATGCATCCACTATAGCACTACTACCAGGAACATTTTGGTCATACATAAAACTTCGTTTTGGGAGCAAGGAACACCGTTTGGTTTAAGTGTGCAGTGTTGTACTACAAGAAGAAGCCAGTTGCTCTGAAAAAAAGAGAAAACATTAAAAAGAAAAGTCTAACACATTTATTTCTTTTTTTCTTGTATTAAAGTAGAAAAAGTAGAAAAACTATATATTTTTTATCATTTTTTTAAAATCCTAAATCTATTACAAGAAACTTTCTATTCTGGAGCACTGGGGTCATTTAGAGCCAGAAATACTAGGTCTTTCCAGTAGATATCTTGATTCCCAGGTTTGCAGCAAGACGTAATAATAGTTACCTCAGAAAAATTGCAAACTAGTGGTGGTTTACAAAACTAAGTCTTGAATGTGCTACAAGAGAAAATAAGAGTAAAGGCCACCAGAGTTTAGAGGGAGAAGGATATTGGAAAATAAAACCACATAAATTTAAAAACCTACAGTGTGTTCTGAAATATCTCTAAAATGGAGGCTAATGTAAATATATGACGGACATGTCATAAAAACTATTTATTGTATTCATAACAAGGTACGTTCAAACACATTATTGGCACTTCATAAATAATAAATAGTGATAACAGAACACTTTTCTAACTTCACCACATATAAGCAATGAAGCCAGTACAACCTAATGAATATAAAATCTTTATATCTCCACCTGCCATCATGTATTTTCTCTACATGCTATGTAAACATTTTTAAACAGCCACCAAAACATTGATCAGATGACTATACACTGGATGTTTTAAAATCTCTGACATATAGAAAATTTAATTTCCTAAGAAAATAAATTTTAAAAGGCTATAGAAAGTTAGAGGGAACTTGCTTACTGAAAAAAACAGACTGGAAAAGAATGAGCAGTGTCAGTGGAAAGTAAAATTACTCGACTGGGTTAATGTGAAAAGCATAGAAAAAGCACTTAGATTTCTTAAATAATGTGAGCCCAATAAAAAAATTTGCAAATAGTAGGCAAAGAAAAAAATCCCACATGATCATGATTTTGTAAATTATACAATGACTCAGTTACATAATGTTCATTAGATTTGTAATAGCTTCTGTTTCTCCCTTACTTTCCCTCATGTTTTCTATGGTTTTGACTTCCAGGAAAAAGCTGAGATATTTTAGTGCATCCAAATCCATTCTTTAAAAAAGGAAAGCTGTTTGCTTTTTGTAGCTTCTTTTTATGAGCACAATATTACTGTTCCAACTTTTAGATTTCATGTTTTTCTGTCTGAAGGAGATACTCTCTATGGTCTGGGTTAAACTGATCAAATAGTTTCTTTCTCCAGGGTTTGTCAGCTGAATACTTCATTGTAAATCATGGCCCCCCTCTCCACTCTCTAAATATATATTAAAAGACAGCAGCACACTGGAGGTATAGCTAACTGCAAAACTGCAGCACTCTCTTGATTTCTGTTCTAGGCAACATCCATAACAGGTAAATGCATAGCTATGCTCTACATCAAACATGTTTTTGTAAAAGTAGATTGGTTGATTGATCAAGCAATCCTAGTTCTAACAGAAAAGCAAAAAGAGAGATCAAGTGCAACACAAAGGTTGAAGTGGAATAACACCACAGTAAAGATAAAATCCTCAAGAACTTTACTTAAGGGCATAAAGTTTATTAAAGTGAATCTGATTCCATGGTTCCATTATGTCTGGAACCAGGTTACTGGCATTAGTTAAATTGCTGCTTAGGGGAATTGAAAAATTCTCATTATGTATCCCTTTCTTTCATGCTCACATGGCATACTCTGCTATTTTTCACACATGCCTAGAGATCTTAGGGCTTCCAAAGCATCTTTGCCCACCAAGTACCAGAGGTTTAAAGACTGGGCTAAAGTACTGCATAGTTATTACTGCAAAGAATTAATAGAGCTTTCTCATTAGTTATGCACTGCTCTAACATCTGCCCAAAAACCCAGCCATGTTAGAAATTTCTAGCACACTTTAAACTATTCATTTGATAAGCAAAAGAAATTAATCCTTCCTTATCTAGTAGCTGGCATCTGATGCCTGATTTTTCCCTCTGGGTAGCCAGCACTAAATTTTATGATAAAGCTTACAGAAAATGCAGGACATGAGGGTTATGTCTATATTAATAAAACAGATTTAGCTTTACCAGAAAGTGAAACAATCTTTGGGACCAGTAATTTACACTGGAACAGGCCGAGCATGGTTTTGACATGGATTTCTCTCAAATCCATGAGAATGGTGCTGGGATTTGCATCACCAGGGACCTATTACCCAGTCTGCACCTGGCTATGCAGTTCTGCATCTGGACAGATGTGGGTGTGCCCAGACTGGGCCACTCTTCTGCAAGGACAGAGAATGAGTTTTCCATTTACTGTTCAATTTGCTAGCAAGGATATGCCCACTAAGACAAGTTTTCAAGTAAGTGTAAGGGCTAGAGATGCATTTGTGTACAAGCATTTTGTCCAAGTACTAAACTACCACAGGAATATGGCAAACACCAACATTTTAGGCACTCCATCCACTTAGCTCATTCCCAAAAATGATCACTGAGTTTCAGAGAGATACATGTGCGCTGTTGATATGACTTGGAAATATTTTAAATATATGCTAAAACTAGATATATGGGTTTTATTCTTGTTAATTTTCCTACAAGCCACAATATTTTTATTTTTTTAATATGTTTCTCATGTCCTGACATAAATACAGTGTGCAACTGCCATGGTCAAGGAAGAAAAAACTTTTGGATAAAAAGGATATTTACATGATCCCAGGGCTGAGAGACATTAGGAGAGGAGAGGAGGACTTGCAGAAGAGAAACAGAGCTAGTTACTGCTTGTGACACTGATGAACCATCTTTCCTGAAGAAATAGCTACAACATATTTGGCAAAAATTGATGTATTACCACTATCCTCTCTTAATGTTGTTTGTTTGGGCTTTTTTATTGCATGCTTATTTTTTTCAGCAATGTGGCTTACAGAACATATATGAATTTAGGCAGCTTAAAAACTCCTTTAACATCTCCAGCAAAGTTTTAGATAGAGAAGTGGGTTAGTTTCTGTCTTACTGTGCTGCAGGAGTTTATTGACTACCAGGATAATAAGCAAGGGAAGCTTTCTAATATGGAATTAAGTGCTTTTATACTGGGTATGATTTAGTTATTCCTTTTTATGCTAATTTATTTATTTAGTGTCCACAGAAAATTAACAGTGACTTGTTTTTCACTGGAAAAAATTTGATCTGATGAAAAAGAGACATTTGCTAAGATGTCTTTAGAAATTAGGTCAAAATTCTTATTACCTGCAGGAGATATAAATTAGCAGATGATTTCTAAAATAGAAGATAATAAAGTTTTGTTCTACAGAAAGTTTTAAAGAGAAATTTCAAAACTTATTATGTGCATTTCTTTGTTTTATTGATGATATGCTAAAGGGGATAAGTTTTGTAGTCAAGTTAATATAAAAGTTACCACTTTTCTCATCCTCAAGGTAAAACCTTGCATGTAGGAAAATTTATTTTTAAACTATGTTTTTTTTTTAGTTAGGGATAAATTTCAGAACTGGGAATTGCTCGTGATTAGAAAACAGGTTTCACCTTAAGAAAACTACTGACACATCTGAAAAACATCTCAAAAAGACACTGGAGAAGAAGTTCCTATTTACATTAGGAGAAACCACACATTAAAGTCTCATATGGATAAAAGCCATTAATCACAGACCCTCAGAGAGCAAAGCAGGAAAAGGTGGGGAGATGCTAGAACTGGTACACAGGCAGAAGACTAAATATTGAAAATTTATATTAAGCAAATGTCTGAATTAATTATATCAGGTATTCTAATATTTTTGGTTACTTAAAAGAAATTTCCATCTGAATTTCACTCTTTCTAAATGCTTTTGGTGCACATTGCTTTACTAAAACATTTTGAGCTGGAAAATTAGAACATTTTGCTTATAAAAGGTCAAAATTTTCTGGCAACTTGAAATATAAGCTGAATATAAAAATTAACTTTTCTGCACATTTCTGTTTCAACTAATTTGTATTTTCTCTGGTCAAAAGCCATTTCATCAAAATATATAAGATAAATTTAAGGATTCTGAGTATGAGCAATATTTGTCTATCTGGTGACATTCCTGTAGTGGATAACAAAGAAAAACTACATCCCAACCTGATGCTGCCAAATGTTATTATAATGTAGAAAATGCATCTGGATGGGCAGTACAGGCCACCAGTTCTTCTGGCACTTTCTCATAGGACACTCTCTGGGGAAGGTGACAGGGGTTCTCCAGGCATCCCATGGCATCCCATTTGTACTGACCTTATCCTGGTGTGGTGAGCTGTACCCGTGCCAGATAAAACCAGGAAAATCATGTTTCAAGTGTCTCAGGTCATCAGGCCTGACAGCAGAGTGCAGCCCCTGCCAGGTGCACATCTCTCCCTGGGTAGGGGGAAAATCAGGCTCCTGTCTCTCACCCCTGTGTGGGCTTGGGTGAACTGCCAGCCAGCTCGTGCATATTTCACAAAGACTTTTGTTGATTTATGTTATCTGTCTTTTTATCCTATTAAAAAAGGTGCCACAGAATACTAGTAAAAAGGTAATGTCCTTTGCTGTTTGTCACGTGTGGTATAACCAAGCATGCCTGTTCAGTGTGCTTATCATCACTGCAAAATTATAAAATTGGCTTTCTCCAGGATGTAGTACATCTTTGAAAACAGCCAGCCCTGCAGATCTAGACAGAGATTAGGTGCATTTTTTTAGTCCATTGAAGAAAAAAAAATTGACCCTACACTGCCTATATACATGTGTATATAATGTGTTCCTAATTACTTTTTGCATTTATATGTATTTTATACACAAAACCCCACAAGTCTGAAAGAGATGAAACCTGAAAAAAAACACTAGGGGTCCCTCTTGGCAACGAAGCATTCAGCAGTGTTGAAAAGAACAGAGCCAATTCCTGAGACAAATTTAGCTTTTACTGGAAATGCCTTCTCTTGAGAAGGGGGAAAGAATGGAAAAATAAGGAAAGATAATTTATGGCTTTCTGTTCAAAACCTTCCTGGACCAAATTCACTTTTGCACTTTTTGTCACCTTCCAGCTCTGAAATGGAGACTGGCCTAAGCAGTGTAAGGGCTCATCTATCCTCTCTTGAACTTCCCTGCTGAATTTGAAGGCATCAGCACAAAAGAACCCAAATATGGCTTTAACCTGGACCTCGGAGGGGGATGGGGACCTGCCAAGACTGAACCCAGTGCTCAAGCTTCAATAACCCTGTAAGAATGCGGTTGAGAAAGGGAAAGGAGATTCATTTCTAATGAATGCAGCTTGAAATATATATTTCAAGACTTAAATGAATAGGTTTTTAGTTACAGTGTGGTGCAGAGAAGAGTAGATGTGGAACAACTGCTTACACAGACATAAAACAGCCTCTCATTCTCTCACACTCCCTGGGTCCCTTAGGATGCGATTGGACAGATGGATGCAAAAAATGCCTAGGAAGACAGACAGAGAAAAAAATCTTATGTAACATAAATGTAATTAAATCCTCTGGCAATGAGGCCAAGAGCTTGTAATCGCATATTTGCTGGGCATGCTATGTACACCAATTGCAGGTTTCCTGCTTTGAAAATATATCAAGGACATCTTTCTAGCTTTATTCTTACAGGGGCTAGTATTAACATCATTTTTATATAAAACAAGCTGGGAGAAAAACTGTCAAGTTTTTAAATTCATTTTAAATGCAGTAAATCTCTTTGTTTGCAGCAGATTGTTTTCAATAAAAACATTTGGCAGCTCATACTGTTGTGACAATTTTTTTCCAGTACCCTTACTATTGCACTGTATCTGTTGTATCTTACACTTCCCATATTATTTTATGACAAAGGAAACAACAAACAGCTCAGAAATCCAATAGTGGACAGGTTTTACAGTCTCTACTTGTACCTGTGCAGTGAAATCGTAGACTGTTTGCAAACATGACATGTATAGAAGACTACATACAAAGTTACAAAGAATTTTCAAGAGTTCTTCATAGACTCACAGAATGGTTTGAGTTAGAAGAGAGCTTAAAGGTCTTCTAGTTTCAGCCCTCCTGCCATGGGCAGGGACACCTTCCACTAAACAGAGTTCCTCTAAGAACCATCTAGTATGGCCTGGAGCACCTCCAGGGACGTGGCAGCCTCAGCTTCTTTAGGAAACCTGTTCCAGTTCTTCACCACCCTCACAGATAAGAATTTCTTCCTAACATCTAATCTAAACTTTCCCTCTTGTTCTAGCACTTGAGGTAAATTAGATGCTTGTCATTTACCATTGGATTTCAATGAGAATTGCAGACCTGGTTCTTTTCAGTATTTTAGGAAATCTCATTTAAGAGATAAGTTATGAGTTCCATTGCTTTTACACTATATCTAATTAGGTTTCCTAATGAGCACGAGGTCAGTAAAGTACCATGTGTTTTGATTAAGGTCTCTGAAATGTCACTAAATCCCAACTAAAACTCCCAGACTGCAAACTGTCAGGATTATCTCAAGTCTCCTGACCAATCCAGTATCTTTCTTTTCTGCAACTGACAGTCATAGATTGCATGAAGCAAACACACCTGAACTTACTATGTGACAGTAACAAAGGCTTGCAGTTAGCATGGGTCTACCTAGAAAAGCTCCTCATGGGGAAAAAAAGAAAACTGAAATTTATAAATTTGGCCTTTCACCTGGGAATAACAAACATCCAGCTGCCCAGCCTATAGCACTCATGCAGAGAACCTGCTTGTTGGACATCTCAAACCAGTCCCAGTTATGCTCTGTGTGGACACATCTTACTACACATATGCAACTTATGTAAGGAATTTGTACCCTATGCATCTGCTCAGTGGATGCACACGGGCTTTGTTCCACATTGGTACATCTCAGGCATAATCAGGGGGCATGTAGACTAATTCATGGCTGGGCCCTGAACTGGGCCTGGCAGTTGTTGGGAGAGTGTTAATTCCACTGAGTCAACCCCCTAACAAGGATTATTCTAATAAATTGCCAGTATATAAGAATGAACTCCCATGTCCATATCTATTTCTTGGCCCTATTCAATTTATGGTGCAGACTAAATGCACCTACTTCTGTCCTGAAAATATCTAGAAATAATTTGACAGCTAATAAAGATTAATTAACAGCAATAGCAAACCCAAATTATCTCTAAAGTCACAAGGTATGGCAGCAGCTAAACTTAGAAATACCAGGTGTAGAAGTAAGATCCCAGTCTCCTTTTTAAATCAGTAGGTCACAAAACCCTTTACCTTTCCCTGTTTTCTTGGGTGAATGTGGAAATCATCCAGATTACTTTACATCTCCTGTTATTCAAAGGTACAGTAACTAAGAGGGAGACCAGATAATCCTGTGCAATATTTGCCTGAACCTAGTTTCCTAAATGCCTTTCACATTAAAAAAAAAAAAAAAAAAAAAAAAAAAGTGCATATTCAAAAAAAGTATTCCTTGGTGTCCTTCCATTCAGCTTCAAACTGGTTCCAGTGGTCTTTCAAACTGGTTCCAGTGGGCTACAACATAGGGAATGACACATCATTAAACACATTATTTTGGTGAATAAAACTAAGCGACTAAATTTGTCCTTCTGAAAGTAGCTCTTGGAACCAGAAGTACAGGTAGATGAGTGTCTAATAACTGAAGTGTGGATATGTTTCCATTTCAAGTAAAAACCGCTGAAAACATCCTACAAGTGGATCTTGTGAAGTCAGGTATACACAGATAAACTGCTACCAAGTACAAGAAACATTGTGAAGTATAGAGGTTTTTATAAAACTGCAATTCTCTGTGGTCCATTGGAATTGTTTACAAACAGCCTTAAAATTGGTAACATCTGCACTGAAAATCCACTTTTTAATTAATTTTTATTTAATTAAGATGAGGATTATTCACTGCCCTTACTTGGTGAATTTTTATGTTAGTAGGCCTGAGTGAACACACTTGGATCCAGGAGCTGACTCATCAATGAAGATAAAAGGTGTGACCAAAATATGGAGATGCCCATCTGGATATCAGCTACTGCATGGTCTTCCTTGGGTTTGCCCTAAACAGTGTTATGGCTGGTGGGAGAAATTTGGGATTAACACTTTTGGAGCACTTTAAAGGACTCAAGCCCATATAAAACCAGATTTTATTAGCCCTGTTACTCACAGAGCAACATCTCAAGTATGATTTTTTTCCTACAGATAATTTCCAAGCACCTGACAGGCCACACAGCTGACTTGCTGGTGTCAGCAGGTGCTGCTAGATGACACTGAACACCATTAGCTGATACCAGGCTGCAAGTTCATGAGACACAATAGGTCTGTGGCCTGAGGCAGCAACTGAGCTGGTGTGTGGGTCACAGCCTGACAGAAATGGATGCAATCTGCCTCACTGAGGAAAGGAGCAGCACTTTGGCACAACTGCTTTGATGACAGAGTCTATACCCTGGCTTTTACTTGGAGAACAGTGTCAGGGCCTGGCAGGGAGAAAAGTTGTGCCAGTACTTGTCTCTGGAGACTGAACCTTGAGCAACATGCGACACTCAAGCCCACACTGTGTCTTGCCCAAGCAGATAATTTTCTGTTTTCTCCTATTCAGCACAGAGCAGAACCTCACAGCATGAGACATAACTTTATCTGGAAGTTTTTGAGGCTGCAGTCATGATCATGAGATACCATTTATCAAATGAGTCAACATCCGGAGTTATCACTTGGGCTCTGAGAAAACTTCAGCATTAAAAAGATTTATGCCACAGAACATATGATTTGGTTTAACATATGCTGTTTTATCTGATAAAGATAAGTGCAGAGCAGTTGCCAAAAGAAGAAAAGCAAAGAGGAAAAACAATGCAACAAAACTGTTTTCATTTAGTTCACCTTTAATAAGTTGGCTAAATATCTAGAAAGAATTCCCAGATATATTTATGCCAATCCTTTCTCATCACTACAGAGCCTTTGCAGGATTTGCCCAGGGTTCTTAAAGTGCCTTTTCTCCATGTACATGTCAATATTTCAAGTACTTCTAGATAGTTTCAAATTCTAAACAATTAACTGAGTAATGAAGTAGTCTCCAATCTCATTTGTTCAAGGTCTAATGCAGACAAAAAAGAAGAGTAAAATACAGTGAGACTTATAAACCAAGTGCTATGGGATATCACAGAGAAGATTTCAGATGATTTGGGAAGAAAAAGGTTAAAAATTAGATTTAGTTCAAGAGAACTTTCTAGAAAGATATCATTTATGAAACAAACATATATTGCAACTTCATCTAATGAAAAATTATGCCTGTATTACGTGTGTTCTGGTGAAACACAACTAAAAGGAGAAGCAAAGCTCTCTTAGGACAGATAACATATCCTGGTTTCAGCAGACGGTTTCCAAACTAAGAACAGCTGAACTGAGACTGCCTGTGCAAAGCCAGGACTGTAGCAATTAGTGAGCACTACAGATCATGTCAACATCTAGCAGTAATAATGCTATTCAAAGGTCTTATTTACAATCCCTGCATCCAATATGGTCCATGAGTTCTCTCAATGATGAGAAGAGGTTTTTCAAGCTGCCACACTGAAAAGTAAAGTTCTATTGTCATGGATTATTTTCCTTGCTTTTTGTTTCTAGTCCATTTTCTAGAGCTTTATTTTATCTCACAGAATATGTCCTTCTAACAATAATGAGAAATTTTACTCACTTGCTGTCAGCGGCACGTCTACAGTTTACAAGGACATGTGAAAGTCTGACTCTTGAATGTGTTCTGCCAACAAAAAATTAAGGCACTGGCATAGATATAATCTGTCTGGCATTCCTAAAATTTTCTGTGTGAAATGGTTTTCCCCATTTGCACATCACACAGTATGTGAGACCTAAATTTATGGTTGCTTTTTCCTAGGAATGCATTCTTTTATAGGGTTTGAACTGATTAACATGTGAAATATATCCACTGATTGATGTTAGCTTTAAGATAATTTGGTAGAATTACTCATTACTGAAACCTTACATTACAATTAGAGATCACAAGATCTCATATAATAAAAAAGGAAAGTACAATGATCCAGTCCTGGTTTATCTCAATGAAGTCAATGAAGTTCAGATTTACTTTGGGTCTAAATTGCCACAATTACTAGGTTTCCAAAACTGGGTAACAATTTGAGCTTTTCCATTTTTCTATGTTATAATTTACCATCAGAAACTTTTCTGTTACATTTTCTAAGAGATTAGAAGCCATAACATCTCATTAACCTGTATTACTCTTATAACAGGAAAGTTTGTTTCAATAAATAACTGAATCATCTGTTTTAAAAAGCAAGTAATGGTAATATCAGAATATCAGAAAAGCGTTCAGGGAGCTATTGCAATGAGTGCAAAGAGAGACAAGAGATACATAAATGCAACTGCCTGAAAAATGGACAGCAATGAGACAAAGGAATAAGATTACACTAAAATACTTCAGAACTCTACAGAAGACAAACTTTATGGTGAATATTCCATTTTTTTAACCTCAGAGTTGACTATGAAATTTGGAAAATAGAACAGATGATGAAATTGTGCACAATTGACAACAAAGCAAAAAATTTTACATTTGTCCAAGCAATTTATCAAATTAACAAGTGATCATGTTTTTATACAGATTCGTTTTTCTTCTCACATATTTTTAAATTAGTAATTGCTAATGATATCTGTGGTGGTTTTAACATAAGTAGGAAATTAAACTCCAAACAAGCCACACCCCTTCCCTGCCCCTCCCAGTAAGGGAGGGACAAAAAAGTAGAGACTGTCACAACAGGAGAGACTGTGGGTTGAGGTAACAATTTACTAAAAGCAGAGAGCAGTGGAACAATGCGTGCACAATACAAGAGCAGTATAATAGCAAATGTATTTTAAAAAAAAAGAAAAAAAAAAAGAGCAAGAGAAGGTGTTTTACCCACAAAAAGGTCTAGGAACTCAAGCAAGCTGGCAGACATTCCCTGCAGGTTGGGTCTGTGTCGTTTTCGCAGAAAAAGGCAATATGGTAACCATTCCCTCACCACAACACATGGTATTCGGGAAAGAAGGCAATATGCTGTGTCTCATATTTCCCACACCCAGCCCAAAATAATGAAAAGCAGTGATAAACAAACGCCCCAGAAGCTACATCACCCAAGCAGGGGCTGTAGCACCGCTCTGCCGAGCTCAGTCCTTCACAGGTGCTCCTGCTGTTGCTGTGAACTTCCCACACTGCTGCTCTCCAGAGCAGTCCTGCTCCACTCAGCTGGGCTCTGCTCTGCTCAGCTGGACCCAGCTGGATTGGGCTTGTCCCCACTACTACCAGCAGCTTCCCTGCTGGGGCTGTCATTTCAGCAGTACGTTTGATCATGTTTTGGCCTCTTTCAGCGCTAAAGGTTTGCAGTCACACTCCAGACAGAATGGGATGGGGGACCAGCAGAATAGCAAAGCGATCACATCTGCAGGGGCTGATGCTGACACCTTCCCAGAGTGAGGCAAAATGGCCAACTTCCAGTAAAAGGTTGGAACTTCCAGTATCAGGCTTTAGAAAACCACGCTCCCACAGATAATGTAGGTGGTATGGAATAACAACATGGTCACAGCCACACAGCACTAAACTCTGCCCCTCTCTGTGACCAGGACAGTATCTCACCTGCATGATAATCAAAAAAGGTATAATTAAAACAGCTTGATTCTATAGGATTGTATTTGTTTCTAAATAATATTAATAAAGCCCTCTTCTCATTTTTTGTTTCATCCCCTCTGTTGCAGTTGAAGTTTTTCTCTGGGGTTAACTGGTTCCTTCATACATCCAACAGATTTCAAATCAATCAATTCAACAGATTTCAATGACTCAATCCTTCATACATTCAGATGTAAAATGAATGAAATGACAGAAGCCTAAAGTGCATTGTCCCTGTCACTGCTAGGGACCAAGACAATATGTACAGACTTTGTGAGAAAGAAAGTCCCTTTAATCATGTCTCTAAAGTCCCTTTAATCCGCTCTCCAATAATCTCTCTGACCATTCTTCCCCTTCCTCAATTGCATTATTAGTAGAGAGTTAGTTAAGAAGAGGGGTCTAGCTCAGCTTCTATACACAGATATACACGTTCAAACATGTCTACCTTTTGGTCCCTTGTTCATTTTTATATAATCCCTGTAAATCCACAATGTAGTCAGGACTAAAGGAATTTTCTGTGGTATTTTTATCAGCTGTCACTACTTTAACACTAATATAATCCCAAAGCACTAGGAAAAGATTCGTTTATGGAGGAACTGGATGTGCTTGTCTAGAAGTGGCTCAATGTTGCCAGGATTAAGGAGTAATAAGGCTACTGCAATAAAGTTCATGATCACCAGGAAAAGTAAACATATTTTCCTGGAGCAGTATAATGTATTCATAGTCCAATTTCAGTTACAAACATTTTTTATAATTTCTGAAAATTAATTCCCTGTTAACTTCCCTCTGTGTTGTATTAGAGTAAGGATTTCAGACACTGTAAGAATACCATTAACATCTAAAACATAGCTGTACATTTACTTTTGACTGTATCATACTCACAATTCACCACAGACAGAGGTTCCCTCAATTTGGATCTGTCTGGAATGGTGTAAATTTTCTCTGTAGCAACCTGTAATGTGCCATGCTTTGAATTCGTGACTAAAATAGAGATTATATAAGAGGAGCATTTGCTGAACAGTTCTTGCAGAACATTAAAGAGTTAGTCTTTCTAACTCTTCACCTTAGTGAGTAAATTTGGGATGCACAAGAAGCTGAGAGGTGATGCAGCCGGAACAGATGATACTAACTGACGGAAGGGATATTCCATGCCATATAACATCATGCTCAGTAGGCATCATCAGTAATTAAACAAAGGGGGGGGGGATTTTGGCATAGTAGCCATCTCTTGTAGACTGGCTGGGCATCAGCCTACTTGGGGTAGGTGATGAATGATTTGTCAATTTGTTTTGTTTTCTTTCTTCTTCCTCTTTCCTTTGCTTATTTAACTACCTATCTCTATCTCAAGCCATGAGCTTTCTTAGTTTTGCTCTTCTCTAAATTTCTCCTGTCCCACTGGGGAAGGACAGAGGGAGTAAGTGTTTGAACTGTGCTTAGTTGCCTAGTTAATCTATAGCAGATCATTAAAATGTTCATCCCCTCTGACTTCAGCTACCAAGAGCCATGGCTCAGATATCAAAGCTCACTCCCTCTATAATCTACTGTGAAGTATGAGTAAGGACAGCCAAGAGCTGATTTGCTCTTTTTCAGTCTCTCTTCTCCCATTGACTGAAGAAGGAACTTGAAATGCACCTCTGGTGCTGACAATAGTGAAACAAGAGGACAAGTCTTGACTTGTCATGGGCAAACTGTTAGGTATCTACTTCGCTACCTGGGCAGGTTTTAGATACATAGCTTTGGATTGCCTACACAGAAATCTGCATACAGTAATGCCTATATGTCTTGATACATGATCTATGTTTCTTGGACAAGAATCTGAGTCCAAAGCTCCATGAAGAACTATCCCACCTTTCTTGCAGGGTTCGTGTAACAAAACTGCCAGGTGAGATCAGGTTAAAATCAAATGCTTGGGGAAAAAAAAAATCCCTTTTCTAACCTAGCATATCTTCTCACCACGAATACTTCTCTCCAACTTTGCTCTTCAGTCCAGGACTTTTCATAGCCACAGCGTTTGCAGAAGTTCCCTGGGGCTCTGGGTGGGACCCCTGATGCAGACTGGCCACCCAGATTCCCCAAGTCACCCTGTGAGCTGGCTGCCTGAACTGCCCGCTGTGCCAGGCACTGGCAGCTTGGACTCCATGTGCCCTCCCTCAGCTCTGTCTTTGCTGTCAGAAAAGAGGCCCATTTGTCCAGTGAATTGTGCCTGAGCTTCTGTCTTCTATGTTAGTCCAAGGCCATGTCATTTTAGGGAAGTACATTATCCTGTACACAGTATGATGTGCGTGAACAAAGGGAACAGCCCATCCATGAGAATCAGACTTGCTCTGCATTTTTTTTCTGAGCACAAATAATAAATTTGACATGTGCGGGAGGTGTTTAACTTCCTCTGCATGTGCAGCCCACATGAGATGGAGATGTTCAAGGGGCTCAGCCAGCACTTCCAGGACCTGTGCAGCTGCACAGTGCTGGGCTGGCTGCACACGGCAATCCACCGCAGCGTGCAGGAGCGGCACTTCCAAACAAGGTACACAGCAGTCTGGAAACTTGGGACATACGACAGAGAGAATGCCTATTGTCTGCAGATGAAAAGTCTGAAAAAACAGTCTGCCCTTCTAAAAAAGATTTGAGGTGAAAAAAGATATGCCCAGGAAATCCTGGATGCTTGGTAGGCATTCCTAAGCTGGCATCTGTGGTAGCACAACTCTCTTGCCTGCACTGCACTGTTGAAATCTTAGAGAAGTTTGTCTATATGAGGCTCAAACACAGGAGTGACTTCAGTGCAAACAGTAATTTGATGTGTTATGACAGGAACAATAGAAAGAGGTGTCTTGCCAAGCACAGTTCTGAGTTGCAAAGGGAAGTAATGGAAACATGAGGTAAAGTATTATTGTTGGATATTGGAGAGTGCATAGTATAGAATATTTTGGAATTAATTTCTATTTGTTTGGTGGCTTGTTTGATTGGGACAGATAGTATTTGGATTTTGTTTTGTGTTTTTTCTTCTTACCACATTTTTTGTCTTTTTGACATGAAACATGATGAAAGGAAAATTAGTAGGAAAAATTATTTCCATACTCTTGGAGCTGTGCTTTGCCTCTTAATGTCCCTTTCTTTCCTCTTAAAGCTTTGTGACACACCTGTGTTAAAAACTCAGTGCTGAACATGGTAGATAAAACAGTCTCCTCTGACTGCACAAGAATGTCTCTTAGATATCACTGCTGACTCTTTGGACCGGAAGTGTGTGAATATCAAGAAAATAGGGGACATACTGAATTTAATGAAAAACAAACCTTGGACTACATTGTCTGATAAGTAGGAAAAAAAATTATTTGTCCTGGAGGTTGTTGCTGTGCCTCTGATGCTCATCAGTAATGTTTCAGTGGTATAAGCTTAAAACCATTCCTATGAGGGGCCCAAATGCAGCAGTAAAGTGAGTTAGTAGTGCAGCAGTAAAGATGAATTAGTAGTGATAGCTGCAGATCAGTTGCTAAACTTTGAACTCAGGTTCTAAAATGGATCATCATCAAAAGAATCATCTTCCCTGCAAAATAAAAATTGTTAGTAAAGGTAGCTAACATTACATGAACATATCATGCACTTCTAGCCCACTTTTCTCTTTCAAACACCCAGGAAAGTGATACCATGAGCAGCTGTCTGCTTTTTTCTTATACAGAATATAGTTGAGCCTTTCAGATATTCTTCTTACCAGAGATAATGCTAGTGAATTTAAAAAAAAAAATCCCCTCAGAATTACTATATCTGGCACTGTAGAAGAATTTATTTTTTACTTAGAACATAGATTGTGACCATATGCAGTGCTGTTCTTTTAACTGTTCCTGATGTTTTGTTTCCTTTAGACAGTTCCCATAGTGGAGAGCTCCTGGAAATAATTTTGGAGTCAGAAATTCTTTCTGTGTAAAAAATTTGAGACTTCCTGCAGCTGTGGGATATAAGCCAGCAGACAGGAGATTTGGACTTGCTTTCCACCTTCATGCACAGTGCATGGCAGAAGAAAGGCCATAATATCATCAAAGTTTGCTGTGGAGGTTTTCCACATGAGAAACAAGGCAACAGTGAGTGCTAAACACTCAAACAGAAAGAGAAATAAAAGTATCATCTGGTTGTTTGGGACAGGTATGTACGTAGCTTTTTCACACTGATTTTAATGAAGAGGAAACAGTATCAGATGTGGCACCTGGCCCGCTTACTCCTCTTTCTGGCATGTCTTTGCCCCTCATCCAATACATAGCCTGGACATGGACCATACATAAGGGCTTCACCAGATTGATGGTAGCACATGAGCATCCCAAGTCCTCATTCCAGAGAGAAGGGAAAACAGTTCCCAGAATGGCTCTTCCCAGAACATACTCAGGGGAGCCTGTTCTGCTCTGGAGATGAGAAAACATACAAGTGGAGTCATAATGGGTTATCACTTTTATTAGCAAGATAGGAAAAAAAATATACTAGTTATGAGTGAAAATTGAGCTCTAGTGAAAGTCAAGAAGAGGTTGATGTTAGCTCCAGTGGTACAGGATTTAGCTCTGTGTTCTTATTGACAAATTTAAAAGATTTTTTTGGCAGATTTACTAAAAGCATTACGAACACAGTTGAAGCACTTCAATCAAAATAATCTCTCATGGGGGTTTCAGACCACTTATTCACAAGTTTCTAAACTATTACTTTAATGGGTGAGAAACTTTTATACCTCTTGTAAATCCTCCATTAGATGCCAAGCACAAACTGGCAAATCAGCACCATGCTATTATTTTTCATCCAGAAATCTTAGCTGAGGTTGTTAGTAGTTCAGGAGTCCTGTTGCTATGTCCTGAGTCCTATGTCCTGTTGCTTTACCCATTATAGGTTTCACTAAGACACATATTTTAAGTATCATTTAAAATGCAAATACAAACTGGACAAGACAAGGCCAAAGGTAGTAGTATCCAAGCTGGGAACGTATGGCAAGCAAGCGTATGAGGAGGAGAGATTTCATGATTAAGAGGTGCAAAAGTACACAGGCAAAAGGAAATCAAATCAATGTTGCCTTTGGCAGGCATTGCAGCTCCATAATGGACTTTTGACTATGAACCTCAAATGTAGGGTTGTGGTTAGGTAAATAAAGACCAAACTTCAGTAGCTGGCTTGATAGGACAGGCAGCTGGACCTTTCCTTTCCTTCAATGACACCTGCTCCAGCCATACTGTACCGCAGTTCATTCTTGCTGCTGCTGTGTCCCATGTCATCTGCCAAATGCTAGGGCAAGAAGAAGATGCAAACATAAATATTTAGCCTTTGTCTCCTAACAAATTTACAGTGTTTGGTAAAGGTTAAAATGACTAGCCATATTCTTGTTCTATGTTTCTTGTTGTAGCTTTGTTTTGTGCTAAGAAATATTTTTATCTAGCTTGAAATCAACAAGTGGATTTAAGGGAAGGGAGGAGACAATGACCTAATGTGCCTCATAAGGGACAAACTTCCCATTTCCTCAAGGAAGGAGAAAACACAGTGAAAATTTAAAAAAAAAGTCTTTCATTAAAGCACAGAAGCTTATCCATTCATGAGAGAGGCTGCTGGGCCTCAGGAGCACGAGTGAATAACATTATTTAATATTTAGCCCTAAGCTAATCACTTTCCTAATGCATGCTGTCAGTGCAATGCTTTCTGAAGTGAGGTAGTGGCAATCAAACCATTCAGCATCCAAGCACAGAGTACCAGATTGTTCCAGCTGGTAGCTGTCTGACAGCTGCTGCACTTACTCAAAAGCATGTTGTGCTCCTTGCTGGAGCTTAGGTAGTACAGTCAGTAGTGGTTTAGTCTATATAACCAAGAAGGCTTTATTCTACTGCTCCCATACAGGCTCCTTCATTGGAGATCCGCTGAGGGATAGTCATTGGAGATGTGGATCCAAGGGACCCACACAGATCTGGTAAATATGCTACAGAACCTGCAGAGGATTAATGCCTTCCTGGTGAATAGGTGGGGTGCCCTGGGGTATTAAATCCCCACGTACAAGCAGCCGTGTGGATGCTGATGAAGTCTAGAAAATTATTCAATTAACTATTGCCAAGTATCTGCCATAGGGTTATGTTAATTATTCAATGTGGGTTCCATTAATTTTAGTGACTGGCCTGTCAGTGAGTGCTCAGACTTTAGTTCATTTACAGAAGCTCGAATAAAGCCAGAGCTGAATCCCACCCTCACTGAGCATAGCCCAGAATGGTTTACTCAGATATTTCTTGATTTTAATCCTGCTGTACTGCAATGGAGACATGTATCTTCTTTCCTTCTTACAGCAAGATCTTAATTTTTCAGTTCTGTGCTTTTAATCACTTAGGTATTGATTATTTGTTATAGGTATTGAATATTTGTTTTCACCTTAGAATGTCTTAAATCAGAGCTAGCCTTAATTCCAAATGCCATATTCAACCTCTCTACTTGGGAATTTTCATATCTCTAAACAGCCACATCTGCTCTGAGCCTGCGTTCACAGATGGGTTCCAGCCTCCATGCTGGCATGCCACAGGCTGGATTCCTCTGGCCAGGACGTGTACCCAGGCTGTGCGTGCAAGCTCAGCACTTCCCATCTGAAAGACCGCTGGCTGCCATGACCAAAGCTCTGCACCATACCCTCTTGCTGTCTGTGCTATATCCTGACATTTCCTTGTATGTAATTAACTGTCTCAGCTTCAGTGCTATCCAGCTGCAGGATTTTTACTCCATGAGTCATTTACCGCCCTGCCAAAAAGGCTTTGTTTTTTCCTTCTTTGTTTGTTTTGCTTTGCTTTGTTTCTGTGTAACAGACAGCCAAACACGTTAGACTTTCATTAGGGATTCACATATTCTGGGCAGCTGTACCATATGCAAATCTTTCTACAAGGAATTCTCAGGACAAAGCAATCTCAACTACACACGTTTTTACTTACTGGCTAAGAAAGACCAACTTCCCAGCTTCTAGTAGTCCTGATAAGGCTGTTGATCATACAACTCGTTTAGAGAGCCTTGTGCTCCTCTGCCACAGGCAATTTCTGCACCATTGTTTAAAAATCTCTCTAGCATAGACATTGATAATGCAAACAATTGGAAATCAAACGCACAGCTTTACAGAGAAGCATTCAGATGGATGATTCTATTGGCAAAGGTGTGTTAGCAGTCTTGTTTTATTTAGATTTCAGGCTTTGGTTGCCTGGGAGGAACTAATTGTTTCTAAATCCCTGAAAGTGACCTGTGCATGAACAAAGCAGCCTAAAGTACTTCATTTTATTCTAGTTCTTTGAATGCTAGTAAACACAAGTGAGCAGGCAGACAGGCAGTGACTTGAAGCTTGTGGTGAAAGCAGATCTGAATGATGAAGGATCCATGCCTGTTGCCTCCTCCATGGCATCTTTCACACAGTGCAAATCCCACAGACAAAATTTATCCCAAATTTGTCGTCTTACTCCAAACTTATGAAATGCACAATTACCTGAAGTAGAATATATTTCAGGGCAATATATATGTAGGTGTTGCACTTTACTATGCAAACATTTGGTATAAACCTACACAATACAAGTAACATTTAAAATCAACAGCGGCTTTAGCCATTGTCAGGGATTTGGACACAACTGCAATCCAAGACAAATAGGGAGCTTGGAAAAAAAATTACAGTGGACCAAATTTTTGCAGCATTGAGAGGATAGAACTTCAATTACAAATAGCATTTTTTTTTTAACCTACAAACCCAAACATTTAAAAAAACCACATTATGTGTCCTTGAATGCCTCTTGCATAGGAATTGGAAACAGCAAAAGGAACTACACGGCAAAATATGGTGCAAGTCTGAATATGGAAAAATGCTCTTGTGAATCAGAAATGGGGTAGGTTCAGACACAGACTTCCTTAGTTCTTTCACATGGCTGGAAGTCACAAAACTGTTTTCATGGCTAGTCATTAAGCCTTTCTCTGTGGCTGAAATAATTAAAAGTTTTTAGCTCTGAGCGCTTCATATACATAAGAAAAGAATATTTTTCAGAGTTGGGATAGGAGTTTTTAATTTCTTTAGGGGCTGATGCAGAGATTCTGAAACAACAGATACATTCCCACTTTGAAAGATTAAGCATAATTTATTCCTTGAAGCCAGATTTTTTTCCCCCTACAAAACAAAAGATGACATAACAAAGCAAGGAACACAGAGGCTCAATTGGATGATTTAACGCAGCATATAAATAAGAGTATAGCTGGGCACAGTAGCACATTTTCTGTTTAAGCAGACTTGACTAGGAAAATATTTTAAATTTTTCTCTGAATTCATATTTTATTCTGAAGTACAGATATGCAAAATTGATACATTTCTAATCAAGGTACCTGCTCTTTCCCTGTATCAACATCTGATCTTCTAAATTCAGTGCTTAAAAAATAGTTTCTCTTCTCTATTGCAGGCCACAGTGTACAATCTTTTTGGTAGGATTTTACATGAATTGTGATTCCAGAATCTTTATTGCTAACCCTGGAGCCAGAAAGAGCTCAGACAGACCTTTAGATTTTGAGATTAATTTTTCAATGTTTTTAGTCAATTAAAAGACAACCTTCTAGTTGAAATTTGAGCAGATTTTTCATGGAACTTCTTAAAGACAATATATAGATTCACAACTTAAAGACACTCTTAGACAGAATATTCAAACTGTTCTAAATTCCTGTTTAATAATAAAATTATTAAGCTTTCTGAAAGGACTGTTCTGGTCTTTGACCTTTAATATCCATGCAGAAATTTTGTCAGAACTTAAATTACAATATTTTTTTGTCAAATGTGTGTGAAATAGGCTGAAACTTGCAATGCACATATCCTCCTCTTAATGACTCTTTGCTATGTTAGGAAGCTACAGAGGAGATTGTAATATTCATAGAATTGTCTCACTAATGTTAGCAGCAGTCCAGAGAGACAGAAAATGGCAAAATGCTCTTATTTGGAATATTATTATTGTCTGTAAAACTTGGTCATCCAGATTATAGTTTGTTAGAGCTAAGGTAGTATATGTAAATACTTCCAAAATGGCTAGTAAGTCTCTATTAAGACCGCCCCAGGCTTTTCTTTCAACAAGTTCCAATGCTCAAGTCCAAAATATTTTTTAAATATTCAAATGCTCTAAGTGAAATCTGATTTTTTTTTTTTTATTCCTTACAAGACCTCATTTACATGGCTTCCCAACTGATAATTCTCCATCTTAACAAAGTGCAGAAGTGCTTCTTACTGAAAAAATATTTTGGTGATAGATCTCTTCCTGATTCTTAATTTTTTCTTTAAACAACAATAAAGAAAAGGCAGGTCACTTAATTTTTTTTCCCTGAGCAGATCACTTCTTAATATTCTTAAGGTGAAATCAGTCCTGGTAGGATGGGACATACATCAGGTCTCTACACTTCTTAGTCATGTTTAAGTACTTAGGAACATAAGTGACCCTAAGTTTTTGCACATGCCTTGTGCAGCCCACCAGAAGTAAGCAATGGTTAGGGATTGTAGATAATGATCCATATCCTAATTCAGGCAAAAATTCCCAAAGGACATACTCAGGGATTATTCCATCTCCTGAAATTCATGGTTCCTCTTTATATCTGACCCAAGTACATCCCAATATTTCACACTTCAGACAAGCTCTTTCTTCCACCTGGCTTACAGATTGGCCTGACTCCATCTAAATGTAGTAGGGCATTCACTGCTAGTAAAATTCGTTTGGCTAATATCAACCTTGAAATCTGAAAGCCTACTTTAACATGAATAGAATTGAAATTTCCTCACAGCTGATCTGATCACACAGCTTAGCAGCACAGACTCTATAACCAAGGTAGAATATATCACTAGAGAATTTCCACTGGGTTGCCTACTTTTCAAATTACCTTTTGTGTGGTCCAGTAAAGGTGTCAATTCTGACCAAGTTTTAAACAGTGAAAATGAACTAATATTTTCATGGGCTTGACCTAAGCATAAACAGAAATACTTCTAACAAACAAACTTCAGGAGTGCACCAAAAATATATCATGTGGATAAGCTTCAGTGGAAAACCAGAGCATAAACATACACACTAGAGAAAGAAAAGAGTTTTAAAAAAATTGAATATATTGAATACTTACCAGATGAGCCCTGCTACAGGAGTAAAGGCCAAATGCTTTTGGAGCAATAGGCTAAGGCTAAAATCCATTTTGTTGTTGCTACTGTTATAGTCATGATTGTTTAGGGTTTTTTTTTTTTTTCTACCAAATCTCCTTACATACATGAAAGAAATCGTTTGCCTCCTTTATTAAATTGCATATTTATAACAAAATAGATTGATCTACACACTCATACAGATGCAGAGATGATGAATCATACATTTTTGTTTGCTTGTTTTTCAAGTTTTTCAAAACTTGCCTGGATTGTTTTGTTGTTGCCTTTTATGACTGAGTGAGATTGTATGTTTCCAAGTAGTTAATAAGTTTTACTGTAAAAGAGAAAGACAACATCACTGCAGTAACCAAGACAGGAGGACAAAAACTGTAAAATCTTGTTTCCATACAACTCAAACAATACAGAGGAACTTTTTTTTAGTCATGTCAGCTTGAATTTCATGTCAGCTTGTATTTTTAACTATATTCCAATGATAACTTACTCACTGTTTGAAGTTTATTTAAGCTGTTTTGTTTTGGTTTTCAGCTTCACCATGCAGCTAAAGCAGAAGGATGTTGAGGGCACTATTTTATTGCCTCTGCCCTCTTCTATACTTTCAAGTTCACTGCCTTTAAGTATCAAGCAGTAATATTGTCTTGGTGTGAGGTATGCAAATGTTTTAGCCAGTAGTAATTACGAGTAGCAATGGACTCATCTGGGCATTTGTGACCACCTGACTCAAAGCCAGAGGTGCCCTGGAGTTAGCTCACAGCATGAAACTAAAGCAAGATGCGAGTTCAACCCCAGTGGGCCTTCAGAGAAATAACACCTCTGTTTGAAAGGTAAAGACAAACAAAAACATGGAAGAAGGGCCATCAGATCTGCCATTTTGGGGCAGGACGCATTGCTGCATCTGTTCCAAGGATGGCAGACAGGATGCTCTGGTTCTTGGCTGTTCTGTGATCTGAAATCTCATTGGCAGCAGCAGGTCCTGGGGAGGACCAGTTCATTGCTTCTGGAGCACATCTGCTGGTTTCACTTCATTCATAGGCACCAGGTTCACACACTCCAGAATGATCTGCAGCAAGAACCACTACACGGATAGTGAGAGAGATCAGGAGATTCCCATGAAAAGCACACACAGCTGAGGTCACCTCAGGCACTAAAGCCAGTCTGAGTTCATTTGCTAGGATTTTCATTTACACATTGGAAACTCTAGCAGATATAATCAGCAGGGAATAAAGTGATTTTATAAAATAGTCCCTCTCTTCTTCACTCACTGAAGGTGTACAGGCAAGGATAACAACAGAACTAGGCATTCTTCTAATCTTGCCCTGTGGGGACCTATATGGTAGAGAGAAGAACTGGACTGAGGTTTGGTTCCAGCACTAAACATTTTCTGAGGTATCTTCAGGAATTGATATGGTTCTGAAAACATACTCTCTACCTAGTTAATTTTTCCTTCTGTTCCTTAACAAGCTTAACTAGCTGGCCAGAGAACATCCATTCACCATCATCACCCACCCAGCTTTCACCTGATTCTGCCTTTGCTTTATTTAGTTTTTTTCCTTTTATACCCACCATTGCTCTAGCTCACATTTGATATACTAAGATACAGTAAATAAACTCTAGTCCAATACACCAGTGGATAAAAACTGGAATAACTAAACCAAAAATAATTTTGAAACAACAGATTTGTAAATCATCGTGTGGGTTATGCATTTCTACCCTTTCCTGAGCCTGCTGTTTCCATTACAGGACGTTTCCAAAGAAGACTCTCTCTTACCTTCTCCTGACAGAATGGGACTTGATGGCCACTGGAACCTCCAAGGACCACTGCATAGCAAAAAAAAAAAAAAAAAAAAAAAAAAAAAAAAAAAATCATGAACAAAAGAGAAGAAAGTGTCTATCAGACAGAATTTGGTTCTTCTATCACTATTGAATAAATGTAATCACATTTGACCAACATTTCTCATTTGAGTTTTCCTTGCCAAGGAAGCTTTTGTAGATCATATTGACCCAGACAAAACAATTACAGAATTGTCTGAACTATAAATATTCTTCTCTCTTTATTTAACCTTGGCTGCATTTCTTTTTCCTTGACTTAAGCAATACTATTTCATTCTGAAAGGTTCAAGGGGAGTGAATCAAAAAATTAGTAAATAAAAAAAAAATAAGATAATTAAATAACAGAACCATGCTATGGTTTATCTAACTCTCACTAGCCATGAGAAAAGAGTTCTGGGGTCTCACAAAGGTTATAGCCCTCATATAGATTTCCAAAGATTATGACATTTGAGACTACAGACTTAAGATGAATTAATAAATAGCATTGTACAATCCCCTCACAGTATGGTGGTTTTGTGTGTTTATGAAGCAACTTGGGAGGTTAATGAGTAGAAGTGCATACTGCAGATTCTCCACATATTTTATTCTGTTTGAGACATGAAGAAAATGAAAAAAAATCTCTTATCATGTCCTGATAAATAGTAGCAGAGAGTTTTAAAGGAAGAAAATGCATTGCTCCAACATCCCTCAGAAATCCAGACATGCCACTCTTTTTTACCCAGTGCTGAAGACTGTTTAAGTTAAAAGATATACCTTCAGATGGTAGCTATTCCTCCTCTTTCCACAGAGTTTTTGAAACAATTATCCACTGCTTGCTCCAGCTGTCAGTTTTCAAGATGTCTGTTTGCCAAAAACTCTCAATCTATCTAGCTATACAAATCTCACTGTTCTTGGAAGTAAGTCTGATATTATGACCAAGCTCTCCAAGAGCTGACTTCTGCACTAGTGCACAAGAGGATAGCTCAGGTCACACACACTGGAGTCAGCAAGGTAATTTTTCATAAACAAAGGAGACCTAGACTAAAGAGTATGGTAAATCAGACTAAGGAACTCTGGCAAAGAGAAACATTTTCCTGTCTGCATAGTAGAGAGTGCAGCTGAAACTGGGTTTGTGACCTCAAAAGTCACAAAAGAAAAATTTTTTTTTCTACCATATGTGTTGCTGATGCCTTTTTAAAAACCAAATTAACCCATGCAGAATGTAGAACAATTTCAATAGTTGCATACTAATTTCAATAGTTACATATCACAGTATAGACTCTAAAAAAAAAAAAAAACAACTGGATGAAATTTATCAGAACAATAAATTGGTAGTGTCTGAAAGAAATAATCAAGCTGGCATATACAATTTGGAGAGCAACTACTAAAGAATGTGATGTGGGACTAACAGTAACCAGCTGAATGTGTCAGCATTTTTATACAGATGAAAAAAAACATCAGACAAACAAACCCAAACAAAGCATGTCTGCATATTCAAATAAGAATCCAGCCTGCAAAATAAATGAAGTTCTGCTTTCTGCTGCACTGTCCAGACACTGCTTAATGGAGGGCTATGTAAGGGGTAGGGCTCTGTATTTCCAGAAAGATGAGAGTTAACTGGAGACTGTTGAAAAACTGATCAACTGTCTGGAAAATTTGAGTTAAAAGGAAAGATTTAACAAACTAAGATTGGCAGAAAACAGGGGAAGACATAAAAGTCCTAAATTGCTACTCAGAGTTTATTTTAAAAAAGTCTTTTACCTAATGGTAAATATCTATGAGACAATCAGAATTAGTTTTGTCTTGCATATGATAACACCTATTTTCCTACTCAAACATGGATTAGAAATGACCACTAAATTCTTGTCCATTACTTAAGTATGAATTATGTGCCTATACAATAATGAGAAAATCTATTTAATGTTTCATCCTAATTGTAATTTCTTCTATCCCTTTGTTTCTTTTCCAATGTCTGAACTTAAATCCCTATTATATTCATTTCAATAATATAAAATTGCACTAATTATGGTTTCCATTTTCTATGATAATATGGACACATCCTGTCATGTCAAGTTAATGAATGTGTGAAACACCTGCAATGTCATCCACTGACCTGAAAAAGACAATAATGTATGGTCATGCATCAAACATGTTTTGCAAACATGTAAAGTTAATTCTACATTAAATTCAAACTAGTTCTATTTAAAAGAAAACAAAAATCAATTCACCGTATCTGCACTTTTGGTTTTGGGTATTTAATAAAATATGTAAAATTTTTCCTGGTTACTATTATCCACTTATATTTAAATAACAAATAGCAGGTATTCAATGACATTTTTCACACAAGTTTCCCTGTTACCCAATCCTTCAGTCCCTACAACCCCAATCCCACCCCTGACTCCAGAGCTTTTTGGTTACAGGGTCATAATCTGAGGCCAGGCTATTTATCAGCTGGTGCTCATATTAAGCACTTTTCTTGCCACATTGAAACTATAAATGATGCTGAACCACCTTGTTATACCATAAGTATTATTGATAGGTAGGAACCATCTCACTGAAATTAAGCATGGCAGAACTGTCCCAAGCAACAGGTTTATAGAATCATATATTTAGTATGTATTGATTTAATTGTATAAATACATATGTCTCCAAAGTTAACTTTTTGCACTCCTCAGAACACAGTGAAACCACTGAGCTGCACCTGCACCTGGTTGCTGTGGAATCCTTAGTTCATAAACAACCTTTTCACAACCCTTTCAACAGGTGTGATGGAATACAGAATGGTTCCTCCTTCCATCCAAACAGAACAGCAGGGCTGAGGTTTCATTTCTGAGAGTGTACCAGTAAGAGTAGAGGTGACTATCATGAAAACGGGGAAACTATTTTTATTAAAAAAACAAACAAACAAACAAACAAACAAACAAATAAACCAAAAAAAACCCAAAACCAAAAAACAACAACTTATGTTTCTCCATTACAGAATTCTTGAAATAAAAAGATGAAGCCTCCACCAGCATAGCCTGGGTCAATATCATAACTTGTCTGAGAAACCAAAGGTCATTTCCAGTGGGATGCCAGCAAAGCTGAAGCTACATTGCAACACAGCAATGTAGCTGTTAGGAATTAAATGTCCTATTTAATTCCCTAGTGAAGAAGCAGCAGAAATTCATGCAGTGGGATGGCTGTTGTCCTGCTGGAAGGCAAAGCTATGTATTGAAAGAGCACAGCAGAGAAAAGAGCTCTTATGAACAGATACAAATTCTGGCTCCAATTCCTATGTGGAACTACACATTTGATTTTCTGGTTTCCAAAAAAGCGAGCATGAATGCAACTGTAACTTGTCTGTATGGCTGGCAAAAACCCTTCACACAGTCTTTGCATCTCTGAACCACCTGCTATGGCAGGCCTGCCCCTGAGCTTCACTAAAACGCCACCAAACCTGGTATGAACCACAAATAATCTCAAGTTTTACAAAAGAGTCAGCCCTGCCAAGTCTTTCAGACCAGAGAAATTCAGAATAACAGTTGAGTGCATCTGAATAACAATATTTCAGGATCCTGTGTGGCCTACCTCCTTCCTTCGCTCCCTCGTTTCTTCCTAGGGGTTTAGCTGGAGGGTGGCTGGGCTGTTGTACCCTTTAAAATCACCACACTGTCAGGAAGACAGTAGTCAAAGATTTGGACCACAAGCATTAGGAATACAAGATAATAATGGATTTAGTAGTATGGGACTTAGCTTTTAAAGAGTCTCACTTTTTTTAATAAATCTAGCCTAACAGATTTTGAAGAGAGTAGCATTAAAAAACCCTATCCTTTCTATCTACCAGTAAAAAATGAAGATAATATACTGAACACACAGTCATTTGTTATGGGATTTAAAACACTGATAGTAGTCCCATTATCATAGTCCTGGCATCAGTAAACGTTTGTTGTATGTTAGAAAGAACCCAAAACAGCTAATGCCAATATACATTCAGAAAGAACAACCACTTCAAAGAATTCTTGTAGGCAAAATTGATTTTTTTTTTTTTAACAAGCTTCAGGATTAGAATATCTGTAGCACTTTTAGAATATCTGTAGAATATCTGTAGCTTTGCCTTGAGAGTGAGAACACATCCCATCCTTCCCGCAGAGCTTCTCTGTTTTTCAAGAACTCATCACTTTATGCTTGTACAGAACAGAGCTGTTTAACTGTGGCAATAGGTGGTCTAATGAAATATTACCGAACCATTTCTTCAAGGGCTCCTTTGTTCTCAGGATCACAGTGTTTACTTTGGACCCTTTTTCTGGAAATGCTCCTTGGTGCCTGATTGATTTGATGAATCACTGGGCTGCCACTGCCCCTTGACCTGTTCAAGAGCAGGAATGTTTCTCCAAGGCTGGCAGCTCGTGCTCACTCCAGGCGCTGCTCCAGGTCTCCGAGGAGGAGCAGCTCTTTCACCACACATAGTCTGCTTGGAAGAGTCCTGTTGACATCACCAGAATTGGCTTCCCTTGCACGCTGGTGGTAGGAGATGCAATTCAAGGAGATGTGAAAGGCACAGGAGGATGGGGGAAAGAATGGCATTCTTCCAGTCACAGGTCAAATGTATTTTTTCTTCACCAGAGCCAGAAACAGATCACTTCGAAGTGACATTAGGGATTTGAGGCTGTTGGCCTGAGTGCAGCTGGGACTCCAGCTGAGCTGCTGTTGTTTGTTTAGGAACAACAATTGTTCTCAGTCAGGAACTTCAGAAAACAGCATGTTTGGAGAGGCAGGATGATGCTGCCATTGCTGTGAAGTACCGAGTGTCCTCATGTCCCCACTCTGACTGCAGTGAGAGCTGAGAGCTCTCAGCACTTTGTTGGCAGCGATCATCACCTCATGATTAGGTCCATGGACAATTAAGGCTTTCAGATATTCCCACACAGAAGTGATGAAGAGTTGCAAACATGAGTTTCTGATTCTCACTACTGTTATGAAGTGTGACTGCTGAAGCATTTATTTCCACTTTGAGTTTTTGTCCATATGTGTACTCCTCTACTGGTATGCACACACAATATGGGGTTGCAATTTGAAATCTTTGGCCTGCAGGATCTTCTGGGGACATTCCTTCTTCTTCTTTGTCCACCTGCTCTGATGCCAAACTGTAAGGGTCAGTTCATGTATAATAGCACAGTTTCTTCTCAGCATTCATGTTCTCCCAGGATAATCATTGGTATTATAGTCAATAGATGCAATAGTAACAGTGTTGGTATTGTTAGTAACAGTGCTAATAAGTTATCTGTTCCCTGAAAGTTCTTTAATCAGATTTAGTTTGTAGACAGAAATCAAATGAGCTTCCTTCTTTGGGATAATCTGTTCCACACTGGGATTGCTGGATTGAAACAATTTTAAGACAAAATTACTTGTTTAATAAAAGCACCTTTTTACCAAGAAGGACTTCAGAAACTGCAAGAACTATTTAAGGAGACCTAGTCATCATCTGTACTCATGTCCTTACCTAATTATCCATGTGGAGACTGGAATAACTGCTAAGTTTTTTTTTTACAGAGACCAGAAGCTTTGTTAAGTTCAATAAAGGAAAGGAAATCAACATTATGTACTTTTGCTTCTTTACCTTATGTCTGTGCTGGTTCAGAAAGGAATTCAGAGAATTGAGTAGAATCACATCAGCAAAGGACATCCAGATCTTGAATGATGCAATCCTTCTGTTCTGCTTCTGATCAGATTTGGGACATTTTTTAACAAGCATGTAAAAAACCAGGACACTTGAAAATACTACAGTGGAAAACAAGAAAGGTGGTTTTGGCCTATAAACTGTTACTTATGAGATTAAATTGATACTGGATTGCATGGGAGGATGCGATATAGAAAAAAATAGGTCTTAAAATATGTAAAAGGTTGCCACAGAGTTTGGCAGTGAAGTATTGCTTGTGTTCACTGTGGATAGGATAAGAAGTAATTGATTCAAAGAGCAGCTAGAAATACTTCATGAATTAGGGAAATTCTTCTGTCTGTAGCTGTGGTTAAGCATAATATCTAAGGCTGTTGTGAAATTCCTTCTCTGAAGAACAGACCAAGAAAATCATCTGTCAGGAATGGGTTAGATAGAGGCTGCCCTGTCTTGAGGAGGAAGCATGGATCTGGACCATGGATCTTTCCTATTCTACAGCAATGATTTGATAGAATATAAAATTATTTTTCATTGAACTAGAAGCAGCAGACCCTTGAATGACATGATTTTTTTCTCCCTAAATATTTTCCTACCTTTTCCCCTGAATGTATACCTTTTTCTTTTGTCCATATTACCATAAACAATGTTAGTGTCCAATGCCATGAGTGAAGATAATTAGTCAAAAGATCTTACCTGCTAGAGGACAAACTAAACTCATTCCTCTCAGCTTTTCAAATACTGCCTAAGACTTCCCATTAGATACTAATGTGAAAGAGTAAAATCTGGCATTTGGGAAAATTCTGTATCTCCATGACCTTCTGTGGAAATCTGGGGAAACTCCTTTGACCTGCCTCTTACACAATTCTCCATCTGCCCTTCTCTCCTCTCATGGCTTCCACACAGGCTTGAACGTGTGTACCTTTAGTCTATCTTGGAAACTTAACAGATTTTTCAGGACAGCAAAATGCATCTCAAACTGTGCTTGTGCAGTACCTAGCAAGGCTTGACTAGTGCTTATACAGAACAAAGAAATTAAAACTTGGTTTTGTTTGTTTGCTTTAGTTCCACATGAATAGACCACTCATGAGGGTTCTGAGGTATTTCCAGGGACACGTGCAACTCCATGGGCACTGGAATTAATGACTGGCTTCCAATCACTCTTTTAGCTGAATTTTCATTCCTCAGGAGCTTAAAAAGACATCAAAGAGAACGAGATTAGAGATCTGCTAATTATGAGGAAAGATTTCAGTCTTTTTGTAACTTACTAGTAAAAAAGAGAGAATCCACATGGAAGAGAAAACTTAATCAATCCTATTGGCACAAAAATCATATGTACTTTATAATCTCAAAATGTCTGTCAAATTCAGCTTTGTCAAGTCAATTAAAAAACTTTCCAATGAGCTTAAAACTTCTGCTAGTCTTTTACTAGCAGATGATAGACAGATGGAGAGCATACTTGTGCCAGCTTCATTTCTTTGTGAAACTAGGACTTGTAAGAACCCTACTCCATTTGCTAGTTAATTTTTCACAGCAAGATCGATACTATCCTTAATAGTTTAGTTCTTTTGCGAGTGTTTATTTTGTTTCTGTTTTAAACTCTTCTTATTTCAACTACTCTCAAAACAAATGATTTTCAGTCAGAGAAATAAAGAGATGGAGTCCTTGCGAAGATGCATCATCACAACTATCTCCAAGCGTCTAATTTTCTGATGGAAAGCAGGTATCTTGGGACCACTTAGGTAGTTCTGTTAGTGGTTAAAGCCAGTTCCATTTCTAGACATCTACTGGTCCAAGTAGGACTGTACTCACTTCCTGCATCTGTCTAATAGAGTAGTCAGGACCCTGTCTTCTTCCAAGGTCTGTGTAATTTGATAGTCTGCATGTGGTACTAAATACAGGTTAAATAGAAGATAACTGTACAGCCTCAGATTTAAGTTCACCACTGATTACAGATTTTCCTGCTCGGTCTAATTTGCTGTTGAAGCTTTGCCATTAACAATGAAGCACCTGAATCTAGTGCTTCTAGCAGTCTGTGTGCAAGCTCCTTTATTTTTCCATCATTTTATATAGGGTCACGGAGTGACTGAAGTGGGAATGGACTGCTCGAAAATGTCTAGCCCAACCCCCTTGCTCCAAGCAGAGCCAGCTGGAACAGTTATTCAAAACTGATATTTTTTGGTTTAGTGATGAGGTTTCTTATATCCAAGCAATGACCTATATATCACAGCAGCATTAGTAAATTTTAGGAGATTACTTGTATCTATTCCAATATTGTTAATAACACTAAAATTAGCAATGTCAGGTGAATGCAGCTGCTAGGATCCAGAATCACAAGTATTTGGGGTTTTGCTATCTGATCAGAGATTTTTGCTTAATTTCAGAAATAAATCATTAATGAGTCGTTCTATTCAAATGCCTTAGTGCAGAGATGTGAATCAAACACAAGGTCAGCTTGGATGAAGTCACTCCAGTGAACACAGGCAGTGAATCCTCCTGAACCTACACAGTCAAACAAACACTTGCTCTTGTCTGCTTGGATAAAATCAAGTGCACCTTGAAAAGAATGATTTTATTTATATCCCACTAGGAGTTTTTAAGATAGATTTTCTCACTTAAAGGCTGTATCAGAAAAATATGGAATAATTATGATTTTATATTCACTTTTGAGTAGATCACAACTAGAATAGTGTTTTTTCTCTGCATCCAAAATAATTGTTTTTTAAGTCTTCTTTTAAGTCTTCTTTTGGCTTGGACTTGAGCTTTTCAGCTTTACTTATGCTACCTTATACATCTAAATTAAAAAACAAAAAAAATCCTTCCAAGAAAATACTGTTTTCCTATGCTAAATGAAAAGAATGAAAAGAATGTATAAAAAAATAAGCCAGATGTAAATATCTACTCAGATGTTTAAATGCCATTTCTGGCTTGGTTTGGTAGTTGGTTTTCTTGCCTTTCCTCCTTTCCTCCCCCTCTCCCAACTCCCCAATCCCCTCCCCCCCCCCCCCGGCCCCCACCATCCTTTATTTAACATAACATCTTTTGCCTCCAACATCTGGAAATAAATTTTTACTTACAGCTATATCTGCAAATGGGGCATTGTGTATACAGATGAAATGGAATGGCTAATCCTTTATGACCAGCATTCCTTTGGGAAACTTCATTTAACAGTTGCCCTCAGCTCAATGTTAACAATCTCAAATAATTTCTGATTTCATCTTTAAGAGCCCTCAGTATTTCCTAGCTATGAACATGGATCAGTTGCATTCATACTGTTCTGAAAACATTAAGAAAACAGAAAAAGAGAAAAATCTCCTAAGCAAAAGGAATATAAGTGAAGATTGCCATCTCTGTAAACTCACTCTGAGGAAGATAAAGTCTATTTTTTATGCATACAGCAAACTCTTCATCCTGCTTTTGCACAAGTGAAGCAAGAATTTGACTTTCTGATTTTATAGTTATTTAATAAAAACTGCACATCAACAAAGAAAGCCTAGCAGCTGCCTGCTGATGCACACAGCACAGCAGCTCCCCAGGGTATCCTGCCAGGCATCTTAGGTGGTTCAGATACTGGCTGATAGTCTCTGAAGACTACACCATACATTTCTGCAAGTACTGAGTATGACCTGAGCAGAATATTTTTATTCCTTTGCCCACCTCTTTTGTGTGGTTTGTCAGTTGCTATAAAATTTTGTGCAATTTTATTGCTGCTGCTTTTCATGTACTCAATTCCTCTAAGCCACATCTGGAATGTTACATGTCTGCATCTGACAGATTTCTGCTGGCTTTTCAATAGCTTCAGCAAAGTGATATTGGCATAAATATTGTAAAAACGTGGAGGCCCCTTTGCAGCACAAATCATCACAATATGTCTCTATCTGTCACTGAGTCTGAAATGTTAGTACTGATATTTTTTGTCTATGACTATTTTGAGTCAGGAGCTATGCTGTTGTTAACAGGAATTGTGCAATAAGTACATTTTTCATTGTGGATTGCATGCTAAGCCCTGTGCATGTGAGCATTTACTTTGAATATGTCTAAATACAGTTCTGTCTATTTGGACAGATATAGTGACAAGTGCTTTTCGACTGACTCACAGGGTGAGTAAAGAGAGTAAAGTTAGTATCCTTGACTCAGTAATCAACAGAAAACCTATATTAGTTGACTTTATTAAGTGAGCTTCCCAAGGTTTTGTGCCTCACAGTTAAACCACACAAATTCAGATGCACTCTCCCTGCTCCTCACTATGCATCATCTTAGTCTCACCAGAAGGGTTGGACTTTTCCCTTCCTCCATGGCAGTATCTCTGGAACTCATGAAGCTCCATAACACTTTCTAAATAAGCAAAAATCTCTCTCTGACAGTTAAACAATTCTCTTTATAGTACACAAAATGTGTTTCATTTAGTAGGAAAATAAGGAGGATTATTTTTTTGCAATTTACACCCTGAAGTGAAATATCATCAATAGAAATAGAATGAAAAAGAACTTTAGATAGATAAGGTAACAGATATATTGGCATTCACAGCTCCGTGTTAGACAAATTTTACAAAAATTCCCCTTGGCTTAATATACTTCAAGAAATTAAACTAAAGGAAATTTAGAAATCCCTAAATGCTCCTATCAGGAACTGCTGTTTGATGCTGTTGGACCTGGCAAGTAGCAGTAGCAATTCCTACCATCAGCCTTTTTGTCTTAATTTTTCTTTTTTCCCCTTCTCAGAACCTGATGGTCTGTAATGCTGACTGACTCCCACCACCTTGGCATTGCTATGCACTTCTGAGATTTGTGGCAGGTAAAAAGGGGAGAATTTTCTGTCTTTCCTATAGGTTACCCTAAGAGAAATGGTACAACTTCTCATGCAATAGGGATGTCACAGACATAAATCTGTGTCACAGCCCCAGATGATGAGATAGAAAATTATGGCAGGAAATTAAAAAGCTCTGAGATTGTTTCCTTTTGAAGTAATAACTTTTTCACAGTTTCAGTTTTATTTTACATTTCAAATGCAAAACTTGTGCAACATAAGTGTCAAGCTTTTTGCTAAAAAATTATATATGTATCTCAAAATTTTGAACATGTCAGTGGAAAACTGGCAATCATGATAAGGCAAATTGCCAACATTGGCTCACCTGACAAGGACACATCTATGCAGATTATTGAATGAACAGTAAAGGAGGTAAAGATACTTCCATTTATTACCTTATTAATCACAGTGAAATGTTTGCAGTTTCTTGTAAAAATTAATCTTTCTTCTTGAGAAATACCAGTTCTGTGTCTTGAATTGTTTAGATGTCACAGCCCAAAGGTTTTTCCAAGCCATTCCTCAGTGTTAAAACTTTACTAGAATATTGCAGGAAACGGCACAAAAATGTGCATTGATAATATCTTTTCCATATCCATATGGAAATGCAGCATAAAAATTGGACAGAAAAGTGAACTTCCTCTTTATAAGAAGGCCATATGCGCCGACACACACATTAATTTCTTTTGAGACTATAGAAATTAATGCAAGCATTTTACCAATAATCTTTTATTTCTGAAGGTACTACAAAAGCTACAGTGGCTCCACTCTGTTTTGGGAATTTTGCATGACTAAGATGTTGATATGAAGTAACAGCTGATATGAAATAGGTTGTGGTTTAGCAACCACTTTGGGAAATCACAATATTTAATGCTCTGTCAGAAGAAACACCAGAGGGGAGAAAGTATGTATATAATTAGGGAGATAAAAAATGCACACTTTTTGAGACATAGGACCCACCACATTATGAACTTGTCCTGGACAGGAATGAAAATGCACAAGCAATGATCCTTCCAGTATTATAACACTACAGTGGTTTGCACTTTCAAATAATTCCATGCTCTGGGACATACAGAAACACTATGAAACCCCAGTTCATAGAAGGAAAAAAAGCAGCACCGGCACAAATGTTCCAGAAATAAGCAAGTAAGACTGTTTCATTTTAGTCTGTATGCATCATTAAGAAAATAAATAAATCTTAAGTGCAGTATTCAGGTGCTAAATCTGGAACTAGATTGTACACAGATGTATTGGCCTAAGGCTAGGGGAACATATTTTTGGTACACAGAAGCCATGGAGATAATCTGCAAACCTCAGTGGGTGAAGTAACTATCCATGGCTTTGGCACATATTCCCCTCTTCTCTGTAGAAGACTGTGCCCAGGACAGATGTAAGCAGGACTTCTTACCTTGGCTATTTCTTTGGCTGTCATGACAGGGCAAGTGGATTCGTGCCACAGATGCCAGGTTCTGATTTCAGTAACTCAGTTGTACTCTTATCAGAAGGCTGTTAATGCCTTCTGGAAGAGAACTGGAACAGTTCTTCCCCTCCACAGAAGAGTCAAATGGCTCTGAGTAGCACATTCCTGCCCAGGGCATGTGATTTCAGTAAAAATCAGATTTCATATCTTCCATGCAGTTAAGAATGGTTGCTAATAACAAAAATCATCTCCTCATTTTTATGTTACTATAGATGGAAATAGAAAAAAAAAAAACAAACCAACCCTAAGAACTGAAAAGGTTACATGAAAGACCCTTCAATCACTGCAAAAACTTGGATATTATCCATGCATCTTCGAATACAATATAGTAAATATTTCACCTCCACTTTGAAAATATTCCGTAGATATTATTTGTCTTAATAATAAACTCAGATAATATATTGAATACCAGGGTCATTTTTTAAATTAGGTATTAGCTCCCAAAACATTTTTCTGTACTCAAAACTGCAGATATGTTTGAAAGTCTGGACCTTACCACTGTAACCTGCCAGTGTAACAGTCTCAACCTGCCAAATATAACAAGTTAGCAGGAAAGAGTTATTTTCATCTCTGTCTCCAGCATAGTGCCCCATGGTTGAATGAATAACTAGAAGGTAAACAAGAGAATATGGAAGCATTCAGTTAAGACTGCCTATCTTAATTTCTCTTAAAAGGAGGTAAATTCATTTTTAAGGGAGAGGAAGTTCTGAACAGGAAATAGCAGGAGCTAATATTTTTTCATATTGTTGTCATAATGACTTGTGCCTTCTTATTTTAAAACAGATGGTCTTGTGATAAAGTCATTGCCCTAGTGTTCAGAATCTTTCTGTTTCATTTCTGCTCAGCTACAGCTTCCCTTTTCCTTATGTTTAGGAGCAGGAGGATATTATCTTCTCACACCACAGGGATGGCTGATGCTAGGCATGAACAACAGGTTTCTTGATTGTCCAGTGATGGACAATCAAGAATACAGCTTCTATGCAGAGCTGAGAAATCTTCCTGTCTATAAACATGAATGGCTTATTTCATTCAATTTAATGAATAATACTGGTATAAGGTGTATTTCAAGGTGTATTTCAAATTTGGACACCAGTCTTTGGTGAAGACATCAAATAAACTGACCCAAAAAGATAATTTATCATTGTTGACCATTTTAATATTGTTAAATAAATAATGAGAATTTTGAAGTCTTCAATAAATAGTAATTAATTAAATCATATGGAGGGATTTGAAACTGCAGAAAATACAGTCTCTGTGGTTTTTGTATAAAATTGGGTTTGCTTCCTTCTCAAATAAGTAGGAGCTTTACATTGGTATATAACAAATCTGAAAGCAAAGTGACTCTTTATTTCTGTCTTAAAAAAAAAAAGAATTCTTAAAACTAAGACTTTCCAAGAAGAAAAAAACCAAAAAATAATGTGGTCTATTGCCATTTTACTGCCTGCGTATGCTCCATTTCTCTGAAAATTGTGCAGATCTTAAATGGAGCATTTAACAATGTTCTGGTTTCCTTCCTTCTCCTTTACAAGCATTGGAACTTTTAAAATGGAGAACTGTTGTTCTCTAGAACAGTGACTAGCAATATCTTTGGAACTTAATCTCACTTGAGAAGGCAATTGATCTTCCAGTTGTCACTAGTTTCAGCTCGAAACACTGTCCTTATTTCTTCAACATCCAGGGTGAGCTACTGCATATAGTTAAACCCACTGGATTACATCCACATCCAGATGGGTGGTCCTTTGCTTCTGGCTGCAAAAACCTAGACACTGAGCGGAACCTTTAAAAACCAGGACAGATTAATTTGCTTGGGCTGCAGCTCTAAAATACTTTAAACTCAAAAATACTCCAGTCTCGCTAGCTAGGAGTGCCTTAACAATATCTTTCTAGCAGAGGTTATTGCTATTTGCAAGAAGGCAGAAGTAGCAACTCCAGGAAGTACACTGGATTGAAGGATCAGTTGAAGATTACCTTGCATGAAACTAAAACCGTTAGGTTTCCTTTTCTTCACACATATTAAAAAAAAACATTGATCAAAAATTATCTTTTTCAGTTGCTAACAGTGCCTGCAGCTTGCTATCCTTTCCTTTGTTTTCTTTTCCATCAACATTATTTAAAGAGAAAAAATCAGCTCATAAAGGGGGTGTCAAGACATTACTGAATGACTGACTGACAGATGTTACTGACTGCCTGGAGTTACTGAATGACTATGTAATATCAATGACTAAAATAATGTTCTAAATTACTGGTTACCTTATTACGGCTGTTGCTAAGATTTCAAGTGTGATTTGTAATGCAGCCTAGAAGCTGGTGCATTTAGCAGTGCTGAAAAGAGTTCAGAACTGACAGCAGGGGTCTGAAAAGAAATTTACTTGCTTCTAAAAGAGAAACACCAAACTCTTCTGGCTCTAAAGATGTCAAGAAGAACAGGAAATGATCAGTGATAATTGACAAGAGCAAAGGTTTTAAGAAATCTGTCCAATTCATTTGCCTGATTCCAACTGTGGCCAGTAGCAGCTGGATAGGGAAGGCATAAAGAACAAGCCAAGTGCAGAATGATACTGAACCATTGCAAAATGCGTAGATTTTTCTCTCTGTGTATGCATGTGCATATATATAACATATCTGCACAAGAGATAAAATGATAGATTTGAAGAAGGCCATAAACATAGGGAGCATCCTGTATCTATAACAAAATATCAACACAACAGCTGATCTTTTCAGCAAGCAGAGAATATTCTTCTACCTTTGATGTACCACATGAATCCATTACAGACACTTGCACAAAGCAGTAAAAGCAAAGTAGGATATTGTTTCTCTAACACACAGATGTATCATGAAATATATACTATCAATTCCTTTCCAAAGTCTGGGAGAAATCAAGCCTAGCAATGAAATTAAACAGCAACAGACCTGAAATTGGTAAAAAGGAAATTTATACTGCACAGAGTGTATAATCAATCTCCAGAGCTCTCAATAGGAGGAGAATTTGGATTAAAAATCTGGGATATTTATATGAATAACAATAATATTTGCAGTTATGTTAGGGCAAAATAAACCACGCAGGCACAAAGGCAGACCCACCCATTTACTTCCTGGGGCTAAGAATAATGTTTTCCTTCTAGGAGTGCTAATGTATGGTTTTTAATGATGAATACTTGACACCTTCCTCTAGTGAATTTGATACAGGCACCTTTCAAGAAGTAGGATAATAGATTAGAAGAACCTCTGGTTTAATCAGCACCAGGTTTCTTTTCCTTCAAAGTTCCCCTTCCTGATCTACAAGGGTGGTCTTCTCCACAATGGAAACAATGCTGTGCCAAGTCATTACATAGTTATTTTTTTTTTCAAACGGCTTTAGAGAGCAGATGTTCCATGCAAGCATTCAAGCTCTTGCTCTGTGGATGTCTGCAACACAAACTGAACACTGACTCTCATCCAGCTATCACTCAAGCAAAACTCCCACTGAGCTGACCAAGATGAGGGCTTGGCCCACTGACCGTGATAGTCTGCGCAGCTCCTGTCCCATCGTGTAGCTAGCTGGGAGTACACACGTATGTTATATTCATGATGGATTATTTGGTCTGCCTGATGTGCAAAAATCACAGGCATAATCCTTGGGTGGAATTACTGCCTTTTTTTCTGGAAGAAAACATGACAAATCTGCTTCTCTATAATGGACAAATCCTTAAATGCTGTGAGCTCATCTTAACTTTTCAGAATTCAGTGGCTTATCTGAAGTTTACCCCAAACCCCCACATTTTAGAAGAGGTCAAGAAGTCTCACCAGAACTTAATTTTAGGAAGGTTTCAGGATTTCCTGGTTTTCTGGCCCAAAACCAGTCAGATACACACAAAATATCGCAAGTATTTTAAAGGTGAGTAAATTTTACTAGGTGGGAACATGATGCCCAGGGAAGTGAAAAAAGCTCTGCCTCGTATTACCCGTATATTAGTGGTAGAATCCTCACCTGCTCTACTCAGCTTCCCCTTGTGAGAAAAAACAGTTTCTCCACAGGAATTTCAGACCTTCTTCCATACCCATCTCTTTTTGGGAAGTGTATGTATAGACTCTGTATAATTTTTAAATATGTATGTTTACCAGCTTATGCAAATACTTTTGAGTATATTCAAAAGTCCTAAAAAAGATAGTTAGAGCAATGGACACAGGTCAGAGGATGCCACTGCTTTAGGTGAACCTGTTCGTTCACAGCAATTCTACTTTTTTTGGTCCTTCCCTTCTGTTTTTCTGAGAGAGACTGTATTAGTGCTAAAGTGCTGCTGTTATGCTTTCACACATTTCCAGTCATTTTATTTTCCTGTCTTTAGTTTTTTGGGGGGTTGTTTGGTGCCATGAAGAGCTTTTTTTCCCCCACAGAACAATAAATAAGTGCTCATGTTCAAACCTCTCATGAAGATCCATACCAAAGAGTTTACAAAACTCTTGAGAAAGTGGACAGTAAGTTCTTGATCACACTCTATTAGCTGAATAAGGCCAGTCATTGATGTCCTTGCAGCTGTCTACAAGACTGAACATTTGTATTGTTTAAAGGACTCACCAATAAAGGTTCTGAAAGCTATATGGCTTTCTTGTGTAATGTTTCAAGTACTCTCATGGTAATAAGAAGCCAAGGAAACCAAATAGCTGGGGAGTTTGTAAGGCCAAGAAAAGTTAGACCTTGTGTCCACAGTTCAAAACTGGCATTTTGGCATGCTGTGAATTATTTTTCCTAATGCAATTCAAATTCCCCTCCCTGTGAGTTGTTTATATTCATAGGAAAGATACCTCATGCTAAGATTTTATCGGATTTTATTCTCTTTGGTTTGTGATGATTCACTGGTTCCTGAAATTCTCCAGCAGGAAGGCAATCCCCACTCACACCAATGAATCCCAATGACTCAGATGGGACTCAGAAGCAGCAGTTGCAAAATAAGATATATTTGTTCAAACACGCGGGCCAAATACAGAGAAGCAGGACAGAAATTTCTCATTCACAACACTATAAATAAAATCTGTGATTGTTTGCCAGATAAAGACTTCATGGGGAATGATGTCTTGTCAGAGACACTAGGAAACCTGCTGTTTACAAACTTAGAAGACAGACAGTGATGTTTTAGCAAAGCAACAGATTTCTTGGTTTGCTTGAAATAAACTGGTTTCCAGCAAGGCAAGAGGCTTAGCTAAGGGTTTAGCAGAATGGAATATTTTCTTTAAAGAAAAACTGTAACTATAAAAAAGGTAAACAGATTTTGGATTATAAAACCTTTTTACAGTTTATTTCCTATTATTAATTTCTTAATATATATATAAATGAGGATCTGACTAAATGAATCAGGACACCAACTGATAAATGTCTGTCCTTGTAAACAAATAAATAATTATTTACAATCTTTGGCAAAACAAAATGAAATTTCATTAGTCTCACTCTCACACACACTTGCAAGGAAAAAAAAAAAGAAAATGAAATAAAAAAACCCATCATAAATAATTTACATAGAATAGGAAAATTATGATACAGTCCAAATATTAACATCTTCATCCCTAAACTGATGTCTCTGTCTGACAAAACAAAAAACCCTACACAGCCATTACTCATTATATTTCATGAAGTCATCCTCCCTTCCACTTGGAAATTTGGGATGCCATTTGAAACACCAAAAGAAACTGAAATATTCAAAAACCTCATGAAGAGGACTTGTGAAAACAAAAAAATAATCCAAATCAAAAGAAAAACCAGCAACAAAACAAAAATAAAATTATAAAATTGATAATATGAATACTATAAAATGTGCAATAAAGCCAGCAACTGTTGATTCCTTTCTAATGAATATAGCCACAAAATCTATTTCAAAGGAGAAAAAGTTGGACATTTAGCTCGCTGTGCCCTAGAAGAAGGCAGAGGTACTGTATTTTTCCATCAGGTATCCCATCTATGAATAAAATTACACCAGCCTGTGTTCTTTTTATGAACAAAGCTCATAAATCTTAAACAAAACAAAAATGTTAAACATGTCTATATGATTGTTTATCTGAGTAACTGTTGTATCTGTTTAGAATAAACTCTGGTACCCCTTCAGCATTATTTAAGAAGTTCTATATACAGCAGACATAGGTAACAATACAAAAACATTTAAAGTAGGGTAACTGGATATATATTAAGGTTCCATTTGTAAATTCCTTATTATTATTCATTTAATTTTAAAGTATACATGACTATAACCCATGGAACTATACTTAAGTGTAGGCCATGCTTTGAAAATATCTACATATTGTGATGTGCTTTCAAAAATAGCTTTAAAATACCATTATTTGTGAATTTATTGATGGATTATTATTATTTGTGTATTGATGGATTATATGCTTTAAAATCAATTATCAGAGAAGATAGCTTGGCATTATAATCACAATAAATACTAACAAAATATTTATAAATGGAACCTTAAATTCATATGTTACCAAATTAAGTAATGGCAAGCATTGCCGCCTTTTCAAAAACCCACATCAGGTTTCAGGATGTCAAAGTGCTTTTTGCAGCAGAGGTGGAAAAGTGGTTCAGGTTCATTTTGCTCCACATAGTCATGGTATATTCTTTATTACAAGGCAATGCAGAATATGATGAAAACACGTCAACTGGACATAATTTTTTGAAAGTGATAGCTTCAAATGTTTAAATGAATCACTCTTCCCTTTCACATGAGAGTTTCTAGTTCAATTCTGTTTGGCCTAAATAAAGCCCCTACTAAAGAATGCTTTAGGTTGCAAATTTGACAGTTCTACAGTAATAATTTTAAAGAGTGTTACTAAGAGCATCCTTAACAACTAAGCACCTTTTTTAATCAATAAATGTTTATAATTGATCTTTAATATCCAAAGTAATTTTCACTGTTGGTGTGACCCTCCATTACTTTGCTAAAATTAGACCCAGAAGCTCTGTGTTACAAGTCCAGTCTTGATCAGAGCTAGGAAGTGTCAACCATACACCCAAAAAATTAAGAGACATTTTTCCTCACTTAAACATAACAACTGATAATCATCATCCCCCCCTCTTTTTCTCCATATATATAAATACATTAAGTAATTACATTTTTATATGTAAACGTCATTCTTTAAAAAAGACAAGTAAACAAACAGATTTTGCTAAGTTTTCACTCTACAAAAATGTTCTAACGTATCAATCTGCTTTTGCTTCAGTGGTGGGTCCGATGTTCACGTTTAGGTTTCATTAGTCCTGGCTGTGAGAAGGCACTTGGGTGGAAGGGTGGCTGAAACACTCCTGGCAGCTGGGAGGATTCTGGAGAGTGGAGCATGAGGAAAGAGGACAGGAGGTACACAAAAATAGAAACTGGGAGTACCAGGGTGCACTGAGGTGTCTGGGTTGCATAGCATCTACAGTACTTTGCTGGTAATGCAGCAACCATTGCTCAAGCATCTGAAAGAAAAGGGAAAAGTATATTAATTGTGATTGGGGTTTTTTTGGTTAGGAAGTCAATCAAGAACTCCACCATGATACATTTAAGAGATGCAGCACAACACCTTCTGTTCTTCATTTTCCTACAAACAGGAGGACATACTGAAATAGCCTATAGAGGACAGTGGATATACAGAGAGAATTCTAAGCAAGTTTCTCTCAGTAATTTCTACCTTATTTTTTCCAGGTGGATAGTATTAAACATCTGGGGTTTATTATTCAAATTGAGATTATTCTAGGGGCAAGGGGCATTCATGGCATTTCACCAAAGGTTTATGCCATAATATGATACTACAGATTGCTTTTCGTTTAGAGGATATTTTACATTTAGACACTTTTTGCTTGTTCCACAAATTATGAAAGGCTTAAGCATCTTCCAAACATTTTTTTGTAACTAACCTCTGCATTCATATTTGAGGTCAGAGAAATAGACCATCTCTTGAGAGAAGACAAAAAGACCTAATCGTCCACCAGCAAAAGTTGTATCATAGATTGGTCCAGAATCCACCATGACTTGTTTCCCTTCATAAACCAGAACTCTGTAAAGAAGAACATAAATTAAACAAGGAGGATAATACAGCATCCAGTGTAAGAGCTGATAACAGCCTCTAAAAACTGGAACAGAATTAATTTTAACAAGGCACCAGAAAACCCAACCTCATTGCAGGGATCACTACTCATCTCTATCTCACACCCACGTGGCTAGCAGCCATAACACATTAATCAAAAGCAGTAGGGCTGCTCCTTTAGTGTTTTCATGCACACCATCTGCAAAAGATTTCCCAGTTCTTTATTTAGAACAGTCATGTCTCCTGGAATGAACTATGTCATGTACTAGCATTCACTGATAAGCCCCTGTCCCAGTGAACTCAGGGGTTAGCACACAACCTTGTCACATCACTGAACAAAGCTGTCTTTGCAGCTGTGTGAACAGCTGATTTATTTATCTTTAGGTGCAAGGGCCAACATCAGAAATTGGAAGAACCATCCCTTTAGTCAAACAAAGCATTAATTGGAGACATGCTGAATCTCAATTTCAGACATTTTAAGAGCTTAGTGAAAGCTGGAAGGATTTGGACACAAAGAGCTAGACTAATAACATATTGAAAAAGGAGAACTTGGTTTCTTTGGTTCTTGGAGGTCTTTTTTAGTATTTCAGGTATCAACCCTGGAGACAAAAGACCTCAAAAGTCAGCACTTCATTTTCTTTCTTTATCAGAGAGACTGCATTTCCACGAACTTGGATCCTCTGCTTCTCCTGGGAGACCTTGAGATTTTTAGGCTCTCAGTCTCCTTGGCCAAATGAGAAATTATAGTTTGTTAATTAGACTAGTCTTTGGAGTAAGGGATTATTGTCCTGCTTCAAATGACAATGCATTAGCTATACACAGCAAGATGGCTTCACATGAAGATCACAACCCTTGAGCAGCTTCTAGAACTCAGTGGTTAGGTAGGGGCAGATTTCTGTTTAGACAGAAATGCATGTCCAGCACTTTATTACAAGTGTTCTGTTTCCTGAAAAGTGCACAAAGATAAGTATGAAATGGCTCCCCGAGATCAGTATTTTATGGACGATGAAAAGAAGAGTAAAAAAAAATGATAGATTTTCATGTTCATGTAATCCTATTTAATAGAATTCTCAAAATATCAAGAACCCAAAACATATGGAAAGAGTTTAATAGTTCGTTGAACCCACCAAAAAAATTACATAGCTCTTATGTTCATATGGAATTGATATTTCTGCACAAATAAGTTGTTTCATGACTTCATTAGTGAAAAAAATAATTAATTCATTTTCTATCAGAAAACCCTTACGTATGGAGGAATTTAATGCCCCAAACCACAGAATTTGCCATGTTAGATTAATCTAATGTGATACCAGTGGTAACATCTTTTGTTTGACACTATGTAGATTGTATAAAGAAATTTACAGGTAAACAGCAACATGAATGAAAAAAAAAAGTTTCTTTTTGACCTATATCAGTCAATGATTTGCACTGCAATACACTGAAGGAAAAATAAACTTCTTTGTTTACAAAACCACGTAACGTAGTCTATACTAATTTGTCTACACTTTGTCTTTCACAGACAAATGAAAACCTCCTTCACATAAGCGCAAGCAAGACCTTTGGCGGTAAGGTCTGACTCTATCCCATGAAAAATATCCTTTACAGTTCCAGTAGTTAGTAGAAGATAAAATTGACATGAGCAGTTAGAGCTCAGTCTTTGAAACATCAGCTAAAAACAGCTGGGCTCTACAAAAAGTCATTTGCCACAGCTCCTTGTGTGCCTTACAGATGTGCTCATGGCCACTTTTGCAGTGTCTTGTATAAGCCACTACAGGAGACAGGATGCTGAAGGAGACAGGCCCTTGGCCTACTTCCCTGAGGCAATGCTCATGTTTATAATTATTTTCATTCACTGAAATCCCACATGCTGGGGAGCAATCTCATGTTCTAATCTTGCTTTGAGTTTTGCTCACGAATTTTTGGTCTCCTTACAGAAAAGCTATTGAGAAAGAGGCCTATTTTTCTAAGGGTATTTAGCTGATGTAAATATTGAACCATCCAGACTAAAATACATATATCTGAAAAGGAAAATAAATTATTCTGAAGATTATAAAGTGTTCCCAAAATGTTGGACAGTCACAGAAGTAACATATTTATCAGAAACAACAATGAAACTGATAACAGCTTTTAAATTAATAGAGACAAAGCATTGCTGCTAGAAAATGTAGAAGTACAGAAATATTTCTTACTTTATTAATCCTGTTTTAGGCCTATGAATCAAGTGCCACCTGTAAGCAGTATAATCTTTCCAGCCAATGTTCTTGGGATCATGCCACAAAGTACGCACCTGCAGTAGGAATACAAATGCCTTATTAGAAACACACCATGCCCCAGTAACTCTACATCCACCAGAGCAACTGCCAAAGCTTACTTTCTGTAGAGTATGAAACTGAAAATAGTTTAACATTTGACTGTATCATCAAAAGACTTCTTTTATGGGGTGAAAGTAATGGAAATTTCTGCCTTACACTGTCGATCAATTATTCACCTACTGTTTCATAGCTAGAGTCGCTGAAGACTGTTACAGCATTGAACCTTGACTTCCCTTATGACATCAAAGAATCAGCTGAATTGGAAGAGACCCACAAAGATCATCAAATCCAACTCCTGGCCATGCAAAGGACCATCCCCAGGGGTCACATGTGTCCAAGAGTATTGTCCAAATGCTTCTGGAACTCTTCAGGTTTGCACATACACACAACCAGGCTGACAGAGTTGATGCTGAATGAGTGCCTCCAGTGAGGGAGAGGAACTGCAGCTTGCACAGATGTTACTGCCTGTGGCCGCTCCTTAAAAATTCCAACTCAGTAACAGCCCTGTGAATTCCTATCCACATGTGAAGCCCTACTAACCTAATTTCCAAAATGCACAAGTTTTTTCCATGGTTCGATCCTATTTGGAACAGCAGCAGTTTTTCTCTTTTTTCAATGTCTTTTCTCTTTTTCTGTCACTGTACTCTAAACCACATGCAATTCAAACAAGCTGGAACACCAAAGAAGCAAGTGCCAATACAGAAGCAACAAAAAATTTGTGCATAACTGAGACATCGCTCTCATCTTCCTTTTGATCACACCTCATCTTCCCTTTTATGTGACTGTCTTTGAAATACAACGCATGTGTTACTATTGACACTACTAATAAGGGAATTGAAGAAAAACTGAAAAACATCTGCAAAAATTGAGGTGTGAAAGGAAATTTTTTAAACATGTCCCTTATCTTTAAAATATTGTTGGCCTAAAAGTGCATCTCTCACCTGTCCAGGGGTGTTTCCTGTGTGCCAGAGAGCATTTCTTAAGTGCTCACCAGTACCCGTTGTTGAATTCACTACTTTGAGCGACACACCAGAATAGCCGTAAGCCCTGGTGGGTTTGTCCTCCCAATAGGTCTGAGTGACCTGCTTCCACATCAGAACATAAAACCGACTGCTGGACTGGTAGCCAAAGACAAAGCCAGCATAGTCATCATCGCGGTCTGTGTTAACATAGAATGTCCCGCTGAAGTCAACAGAGCTGAACTCATCGTAGCCTGGAAGAAAACGAGACAAATCATTGCATTACAATGCTGGGTCCAGTTACACACACCCAAGAGTCTCAGCTACATCCTGAATTTTGGTAGGAGACATAAGTGGTATTTCTAAGTTTCCCCACCTGCAGAAGTGGAAGTAATTACACTTGCCTGCACGGAGACTTCTGTAAGCAACTTCTAGGTTGCTTACAAGGGACATTGAAGACAGCAGACACTATACTTATAAAATTTTTTCAATTGTATATTTTATGTATGTTACAGTCATTGATGAGATGAATGGACAAAAAATGCAGGCAGCATTGAGCTGTTTATACTTTGGGCATATACACTGCCTCCATTGTAAGTCCAACATTTGCAGCACCAAAAGAGCACATTTATGTACCTTTTTTCCTACCTTTTCTACCATTTTATCAACCTTTTTTTCCCCTTCCTTATCACAGAATCACTTGTTACTTTTCCAGAGGTGACAACATGATACTCACCTACAGCTATTCCAGGATCAGAGTTAGCAGTCTGTACCAGTTCCTTGCCTTGGTGGCGAATAACCCAGTTGGGATCAATCTGAGCCGTTCCCTTGGGGTCCAGAGGGACCATCTGGAACTTTCTGAAATCAGTTTCACTAATGGCATTGTTTTCAGGGCACACATCATAGATATCTGGAACATTGTCATTGTCAAAGTCATCTTTGCAAATATCACCTCTCCCATCACCTGCAAGCAATGTGAATAAGCAGAGGCAATTGTTAGCAATTTATCCAGCCCCACTTTATACATCACTTTGGAATCAGGGTGGGAAAAGTTGGAAGTTTACTGTGTCAGTGTAATTCACTAATGCTTGCATTACATTTTCAGTTTAATTTGTTCCAGATGTGGATACAACACCACATTTAAATATGTGCTGTGCAAATCAATTCAAAGAATAGCATTAAAATCTCAATCTTCCACACATTACATTACAAAATATTTATGTATTGTTGATCATACTAAACTATTTTTCAGACTCTTATCACTGTCTTAAGATTCTTTCTGCAACAATCCAAGATGCCACAGATTGCAGATACATCACCTCTGTGTCAAAAGAAAGGGGGGAGAATGTTGCAGTAAAATACGCATATATGCTTAGCCACTCTTCCACTTGTAGGTAGAACAATTTGACTTATAAATAACATAGTGCTTAAAAAAAATGTATGAGAAAAGAAGGCAGCACTGCATTCAACAGGGCTAGCCTCAGAAGAATGAAAAAATTAAGTTTTGTTATATGGATTGCAGGAAGTTAGGAAGTTTTTAGAGAACAAAATATACAGCTCATCTATAGTTGTGCTTCTGCTCAACACTTTTACTACACTAGATATTTTAGAGGAACTAAAAAGTATTTCCTTTCTTAGTTTACCTACAATATTTATGGACACCAGGAGACGTGACTTGCCTCAAAGAGCAAGAAGTGAAAGGAGGCATTTATAAAAAAAGCTCATTGCCAATGACTATTACTTCTATGGCATACAATAGCACAAAGACCTGAAACTGTTGTAGAAAAGCTTGGCTAGAAAAGCATAGAAACAAATTCCCAAATGGCTCCAACTTTTACAACAGAAACCACTATTACATTGGGTACTAATGCAAAGCCAGTGCTGCCAACTAATTTGTTTCTATCCTCACATAGCAGAGCATCTAATTTTTGGGCTTTTTTCCCTAGTGTTTATGACTGCCCTAAGAACATGGGAATTAACACAGAGGGAAACAACAATGACCCAGCTCAGACAATACTGACCTACTACTAGATGTTTCACAGAAAAATGGAAAGCAACGTTACCATGACTAACCAACACAGCATTACCCAAGTATGGAGCTTTCAGACCAAAAAGCAGAACGAGTTTTAGGCAACAGCTGAAAAGAAAAGAGTAATTAGAGAAAATTGAAGCATCTAGTATCTCAGGGCTCTATGCAGCTCAAATATGTGATGAAATGCTCCCATTTTCCATGCTGGCTATCTGCCATAGACAACTCCAAATCCTGACCAGCTGTCTGTTCCTCCACCTGTTTGTCTTAGCACTCATTGGAGAAAAGGGAATTAATTTCCTATTTTGTTTCCTTTGCCAAATCAAAGAGATAATTCACAGAAAAATCTAATTATTCACTAAAAGTCCAGCTGATGCTCATTTGGTAGTGAGTTGCTGCTGACAACATTCATTCCCTGTCAAGGAAAGTTAGAAAGCGTTTGTTTATCCAGTCACATCCAACAGCTCTCTCCAGGGCCTCATCTTTATATGCTAAAATCACATCTTCAAGAGCATGGGAACAATTTTTTGCTTTATTTACCCTTTTTCCAAGATTTCTGTTGGACCTGCTGCTAATGACAGTGATGAGCTGGCTAAACTGATTAAATATCTGCTTTTTCTGAATTGTTAATCATCAATGTAGTTTCCTTTACAAAAACCAGGTAATGGATGACAAACTATATCAGCTTGCGGTCACCCTTATTCTGGATTTATGAAATTAAGGGGCTATTCCAGGGACTGGAAAATACAAAGATATTCTGGAAACATATAGGACTGACAGGTTATTAAAATTAAGAGCTACTACTGACTACCAACCAGAAACTTCCTACTGACAGCTGTTGTCTTAGCAGGAAATCAGACAAGGCTCAGCATTTTATCTTTCTAAATGTACATAAAAAAAAAATATTGTGTAGGTAATAAATTCTGCTTTCAATTTCTACAGCACAGACATGGAACGGCTCCATCAAGTTGTATAACTTGGAACAGAAACTGCTTAGCTACATTTGTTGCAAGGGTCATTATTGTAAACATATTTGGTGGTTTTTAAAGGATCATAAACATTTTCAAAATTAAAATTGTGAAACTATCTCTATTTAATTATTTAAATAATGCCAAGCACAGATAAGTACTATCTGAGGTGACCAACAACATTTTACAAAAAAATGAAAAAAGGGCAACTACATACACATTTTTTAAACTGTGACATATATATCATCAATTCATATTTAAAGCAGTCTGTAAAGATAATTTGAGAAAAGCTGCTCAGGTGTCAATTAAAAAAAAGGTACTTAGCATTTGTAATTCAAGCTTTTTAAAATATTTTCTGAAACTTTTAATATTTCAATTAAATGTGAAAATAATGATATTCACAAAAACATGGATTTTTTTGTTTTTAAAAAAAACTGTTAAAGGTTTTCTCCTGTAATTAAGTATGTGCATGTTTGAGCTCCTGTCAAAGATGTTTCCTAATGCTCTAACCCTTGACCAAACTGACCAGTTTAGTTCCATTGAATTCCATGGTGTCTCAAATGTCAAAAGCAGCTCGGTTTGATGTGAAGTCTCTCTTCACCAAATGTTAATACCCCAGGATCAAAACCAGATACTAAGAACTAGATGAAATTCATATGACCTTGCTCTTACCATCTGAGTCTTCCTGCTCAGGGTTGTATCTGAGGCGGCAATTGTCCCTGTCATCTGGGACACCATCATTGTCATCATCAGGATCACAGGCATCTCCTTTACCATCCTGATCGTGGTCAGCCTGGTTAGCGTTGGGGATGTAAGGGCAGTTATCCTGGTTGTTCTGGTGGCCATCTTCATCTATGTCCTCATTATTGTCACACTGGTCACCAACAAGGTCATTATCTGCATCAGTCTACCCCAAAAAAGAATTGTACAGAGTAATTTTATTATTTTTACTTGATACAAAAGTACAGCATGATACTTAGCTGTTCAACACTTCACTTCAAGGGCTTCTGTAGTGACAAATACCATAATGACAACCATGCTAAAAGCACAAGCATAACTTCAAGCTAGTATGGCAACTTACTCTTCTATCAGTGGGTAAGATCCTAAGTGCCCAAGATACTTGCAGGGCAGGGCTTTACTTGCAGATGGATTGAAGTAATCATCACTATACTTCCTTTCCATCTGATACAAAGGGATCTCACAATATGAGATGTCAAAGCAAGCAATACAGATCCACCTTTTCAGCTGTTCAGTACAGGGCCTGATAGCAATTCCTATCCTATTCCTGTGATCTTCTCTGCCCTTGTTTTGATGTTACCATTAAGGAAACTGTATTCATCATTTACCTGGTCTGGATTATGCATCAATGGACAATTATCACACTGATCACCAACTCCATCACCATCTGTATCACTCTGGTCTGTGTTGTAGACGTAAGGGCAATTATCCCGTTCATTAAAAATGTCTAGGGGGAAAAAACCCAACAAAATATTGAAAAAATCAAAATAATACAACATACAACACAGACAGCCATAGACTGCAGGAATGACCAGTGAAGATGCAAGGCTCTTAAGGTGCTCAATCTTTCTGATTGCTACAACATCATTGCTACAAATGGTTAGAACTAATATTAGAAAAAAAAATTATGGTATCAATTTTTCTTATTATGACAAAGTTTTCTGTATTTATTTTCCTATGGAAAAATAAGGGTTGATTATGTCTTAAGGATTTAATCCTTTTCATTATATAACAGATAAAGGAATGGGGTATTTTTTTTTAATAACTTGTTTTGGATTTTATTCCCCCACTCTAAGAAATGGCATGGAATGCACAGCTATATCAGGTTCAAACTTCTGAATTTTTGTATAGAAACAACTGTATTAATATTCAGCTGCCTCAGCATTAAATAATTTTACCAGAACAAGTTCATCATTAATTGTATAGCATGCCAAATTTTCAAAAGAAACTGTTCCTCCTCAGGAAACTTCATTATAAAATCAACAGTCTACTTCAAAATTTTAAGACGAAAAGAAACAAACACATGGTGGTATATCTGTCTGGGAAAGATACAAGGAACCTTCCCTGTATTACATGGTCCCTGTATATTTGCATAATCTTTCAGCCAATAACATATGATAGAAATTTTTCTTCAAATGCAGAACTACCATGAGTACTAGGATGAACCTGATGATCAGAAGGAGGATGAGAGAACTTCCAAACATTCAGAAGCTAAAGTCAGATAAACATCCAAATGTCTAAAATCCAAAGCTACATTTCTTCAACTCTTAGTACTTCTGTATCCTCATACATTTGAAATGACACAGGGATATGATTTTTAAACAATATTTAAGTGTTTTTCTCCCATCTTAATTCTGATCAAATGAGGGTTATAAAGGAATGTACTGGCAGAGGAAATAAGCACTTCTAATAATACTTTAAGACGTGCAAAAAAATGTGTATTTGGATTACTGTGAGTTTTGCATACTTATACATTCACAGAAAAGCAGATCACTTTACTATGGATATTTTCTTAACTGTGTGAATGTTCTGATGTTCTTTTCCCTCCCTAAAAGGAAAAGGAAAAGTCAACAGAAGTGTTATATTAGACCCTGATTAATTTGGAACACAGATGAAAGAAAGTTGGGGTTTTTTTTCTTTTTTAAAGATTACACTGATAAAGACTCACTGATTTATTCTTTAGTAATATTAATTGTAGTCATTTAGGGACTGTATGGACAACCATACTACAAAGGGAAATGAACTTCAGCCTTCTGTCTTCTACATTTTTGAGCTGCTAGACCGAATTTTATTCCACGTATAAAACCAAGTAACCCATCTTACTGGACATAAAGCACCTAATTCTCAAAATTGGTAAATCATACCATCTCCATCAATGTCCACAGCACATGAGTCTCCTTCCCCATTGTTGTCTGTGTCAATCTGAGCAGGGTTGTGCACATAGGGACAATTGTCACAGCGGTCACCAACTTCATCCTTGTCATAATCAAACTGGCGAGGGTTGAACAGAAGAGGGCAATTGTCCTAGTAAGAAAAAAAATAGATTTCACAATATAAATCACAATTCATGAGAGCATACTATGAAGTGGTAACTCCTGTTCAGTTTGGACAGAATTCAAAAATCAAATAGTGATCCATTATTTTTCAGTGGACAAGCTGTACCTATACTGAAGGTCTTGGCAGTAACAGGATGGCATCTGGACAGCCTGGCTCACTGTCCATTTTTGCACAAAACATGTGAATTGTGTTCCATATCACACAGGGCAAGCAACAGGCATTTTGAGCTGGATCTGTACTCAGACATGTAGATAAAGGTGTATCGCTGGTACACGGACTTAAAAAATCAGAACATGTTGCAAAATCAGGTTAACTTCAGCTGCATTTTATAACTTTTGAAAAACTAAAAAAAAAACAACTAGAATTGTTACTCTAACTTTTTTTGGAACAAATTAGTATCAGTATTTTCAAGTTTACCTCATACATTTTGATTTTTCAATTTAGACAAGTATTGACTTTTTATTGGTTGTGCTCTATTGAACAAGATAATAAAATGTAAAAAGTTTTTTTAAATGTTAAAATTAAATATTCTCATTTACCAAAGACCTTTTTACATGAGACCTTTTAATGGTATTTTGAAAATTTCCTATCACTTTAATTTAAAAATCTGCCAGAAGAATAATTCTTACATTTCACACATTCCCAAATTGCATATGGACTTTTTCACATGCACAAGAAAGTACTCAGTGTGAAATGCAAAGAAGATAGAAGAAAACCAAAACAGGGGGAGTGAGGGCTGCATCAGTGGCATAGAATCTGAAGGGAGGTCATAAGGAAAAATATCTTTAAACTTCTTTTTCCTCTGCTAAATAGAAAAAAACACACATTTTAGAGGAAATAATTTTTAGCACAATACTTTAAATTCCCCAGAAATACATTTCATACAATTAGAGGCAACATCTAGAGGCAAGTAAAAATCTTATGCTGTTCATAAAACAATTTCTAGCTACAATTTTAAAAATACACCTACTAAATGGTATTTCTTTATCAAATTATTATTTGGGGTTTTGTTTTTTTTTTTAAGTTTTCCAAATAGAGACCAGATGAACACAGCTCTTACCCAACTTTAACCATCTGAAGCTCTAGAGCATCTAGGTTGCCTCTGAAGGGAACAAAGAGGAACAGTAAAATTCTAATACCAGTTCACTTATCCTAAATACACTCTAAAAAGCCAGGGTAAGGCAAACTCTCAAAATGCCTCTTCCTGTTGATTGTACAAGGCAACGGTTTTAGACTAAGTGGCTATCTTTTAGGCTCTGCAGGTAAATAAATTTGTCTTCTGGGCAGATCTGAAGGAAAGTATAAACGAGGCTAGGTTTTTCCTCCCATCATTTTCCTTTGATACTGGCTGCGTTTATAGTTGTTTTGGAAACAAATTACAATGAATAAAAATAACATCATATATATAATATTTACCAGCTTTTCAAACACAGTAGACTTGCCATTCTTCCATTACAATATAAAAAATCCAATACCACTTTCCATTAAACTGTTCTCATGTACATAACTGAACGCAAAACCGATACAGAGAACATAATTCCAGGGACTCCCCAGTCTGCTTTGCTCTGCACAGTACTACTCTCCTTTGACTGAATACAGCTTTACTCTGCACTATACATCATTCAGGGAAGGAATTGCAGAATTACTCAATTGAAGATCTGAATAATAAAGTTCACATCTATTGTAATGGTTTTCCTTAAAATCAGATGATTAGGTCAAACATACTGCAGAGAGATACACATCTTACTTTGTCATCTTCAACACCATCATTGTCATCATCCTCATCACAGGCATCTCCTTTGCCATCTTTGTCAAAGTCTTCTTGGCCAGAGTTAGGCAGAAGGGGGCAGTTATCCTGGCCAAAAGAAGTAATCAATACATTATGTTTACATTATGTCAGGATAACTTGCTTGGGCAGAAGAGTAGATATGGTACACCAGAGACTATAAAACAAGAGCAATCAGCAAAGTACTTTTCAAAGTGCCTGTTTTTTTGTTGGCAAAGGTAGCATTCATTTGCTGCTTTCATATTGTAAAGTAAGTGAAATGCAGCTGCAAATCACTCTATTTCCCAGTTGCTATTAGTGTGACATTTCTAGTAAATTTTAGAGGGAACTAGCAAAGAACAAATGCACCACACGCACAGACATGCACTCTTACAATAACTTTTTGTAGACAATTCATGAGATATATTTGAAGATCACATAAAAAATCACCAGGTTTTGTTGCCAGAAAAATAAAAAAACCAAGCCAAGAGAAGAGCTTCAGAAACAGCTGTTCATATGGAAATTTACTACACAGCAATGGAAAGTACTACACATCAATGAAGGGGAACATTCTAAGAAAGGATTTTGAAAAAAGTGTCTTATACTGTTCTGCAAAACAGTACCTTTGCACTCATGTGGCTTTAAAAATAAGAATCAATCAGATCTGTGTTTTGCATCACAACTTTGTAAAGAATTATTTTATATAAACACATCTTAAGTTACACTGAAAAATAAGTAAAATAGCTTGCCAACCTTTTAATATCCCCCTTTTTAAAATACTAAAATCAGCTAAAATTTATTGCAACTCTACCACTTGCTATGAATAAATACATCTATGAAAACATACTCTGTTATTCTCATTTTTATTCACATTCCAGATCTACTTCACACAAAACTGAATCTGACAAAACAGAGTGCACAAATATCTCTTTTGTAACACATACTCTAAATAATGAGAATGTTTTCAATCTCAGTGGTTCTAACAGTACAGATAATTTAAGAAAAAGAGTACTGGAAATATTGTGATAAATATCAAATCCCCAACATTTTTATCAAATACCTGTGAAGAGTCTTGACTGTCCACCTCAACACTGGTTACCAGTAATACAAAAAAAATTTTGAAATCATGAAAGAAGATAGCTACAAGAGTAATTTAATTTTAAATCATTATCAGCTCAAGGAAAGAAGTTTTTTAAAATCTCAGCTAGGAGATTTTATAAAGAATACAAGGGTCTGCAAATTTGTGGTATTTTTAAGCCTTTTTTGTTTTTTTGGCAGGTGGAGCGTACTTAAATGAAGTACCTGTGTCTATTAGATCAACACATATTACACAAAATATTAAACAATCTTTGGAAACAGTTTTTTCTGAATGCATTCAGCATATTGTATTTAACCAAAAGGAATGCTTTGTGTTACATTAAGAGTGAACACGTGCAAATTCTGATGACAGGAACTGAAAGAAATATATATGAAGTGCAACAGCTAAGTTGGCTGAATCTACAATGAACAGACATCAATTACAGTGAGGAAGACCAACATTTGAGGCCCAAATTTCCATTCATATCTGAAATTCCCATTCATATCTGGGCTGATAGAGCCCAGATGCACACGAGTGACTTATTCTCTCAAAAAGCCTGATTTCAAACTTTCCTAGTCTCTTGGTCTGTATTTGTTTTAACCACTATAGTAGTCTAGAGCTCAGTCATTTTTGTATTTCTTTCTTCTTTTTTTTTAAGCAGAAATTTTTTGCTAGAACTTCAAGAAGATTTATTGGCAGATCACTTTAACATGGAGCAGCAAAAATGTTTCAGATCTGGGAAAAGAAACCCTCAAAGACCTCAGAAGATAAAATCTTGCCCTTAGAGCCATTACTGACTAGCAAAATACTTGAGTGTCTTCCTGGTGAACATACACAGGTAATCCAGTTCTGTCAGTGGTCCCACAGGTAGATGCTTAAAACTGAACACCTGCACATGCCTTCTGCTCTGACAAAACTCCTCCATCCCATTTGCTGCTGCAATCAGTGTATGCCCCTCTGTATTGTGCCTATAATTCAGCCATCAGCAAGGCCACCACTCAGAACTAGGATCCAGGAGACTGCCTGTCAGGGGGTGCCTTTGCTCCTTTAGCTATTTGGGCCATTGTTAAACTGGTGGAACAACTTTCAGCCTGGTTTTGTACAGCATCAGGGTAAGGCCTACAAGGAAGCTCACCATTTTTGAGCAATTCCAACTGGAAGGAAGCTCAGGCCATGAAATCAAGAAAGACTTACCGTGCCCTTCAGATGAGCACAGAACCAGGTCTCAGGGAATATACCACATGGACACACCATATTAAACTGACATGCCACCATGTTTAGGAACCCTGATGCTAATTTTTCTCATTGGTGTAATAACATTTCATTGTTCACTACAACAGCACAGCTGCACTGCAAGATTGGATAGGTCCCATTTGCCATGTGTAGAGCGAATGGTGGCAGGCAGGTCAGGTGACTCCCCTTGAGAGGGTGACAGCTAGGATTTCACATCTCTGAAGGGTGAGAGGCTGAATCTCTCATCCTGTTCCTGTGAGCCTTTACAATAAGGAGAATGCTAATTAGTCATATTCATTAGGCTCCTACTGTTAAAAATTATCTCATGCTCTGAATCCAGTTGTCACAGCATGTGGTCTGCTTAACTCTTTAAAAACAAGACAGCATTTTGAACTCTAGCCCTTACATGGTTGTCAGTGTCTTTTTACAAGCCCTGCAGGTAGGATTTCACATTCTCCTGGGCCCTGGGATCCCTACTTGGTTCTCACCAGCTCTGTGCTTCACACCCATGCTTTAGGCAACTCCTGCTCAGTGTCCTAACTCCATTTACAAGCATCCCAATTGTCCATGTGTTCTGAGTAGGAAGAAATCCAAGGCAGAGGACTCTGTATTTAATTTTGAGAATCCCTTACTGTATCTTACCAGATTAAGTGAATACACATTTCATGGCATCTCCTAGAAAACGAGCATGCTGTAATAGTCAAAGCTTACTGAAAAAAAACCCACCAGCTTCATTAATTAAAAGGGTTAATCACAACTATTTATGAAAAAGTGAAAATGTTGTTAACACATAGCATTTTATCAACCTTTTTCACCTACCTTCACACAGTGGTACGTTGCATTAGCAGCACAGACCAAGTTATTATTAGGCCAGCCATCCAAATCTGAATCCTCACCACAGATGCGTCCATCACCAGCATAACCTGTTCTACATTCACATTTGTACATTGGATCACTGAAATGGCCCAGATAGATGCACTCTGCAGACTTGTGGCAGCTGTGTGTCTTGTCCTTGCACGGATTCTCAGGTTCACAGACCTATAAATGATGGAGCATATTCACTGAAACCTGATAATCACAGCCAGCTGTGTGTGCCTCAGCTTCCTCAAAATCAGACCAGTTATTTAGAGGTCTGAAGACAGGAACTTTGTTTTGAGATTGTGGTTAATAAATTATACTGCTCTCTCAGTTCACAACTCCAACAAATATGTACAATGAAAATAATTGAAACAAACCACAGGAAAAATTGGACATTATTTAAAGAGCAATTAAAGCGGTTAACAATTTCAAACTGCATCTAGCATTCTTCCAGATGTCATTAAAACCCAGAAATTAACTGCAACAGAAAGGAGATTGTACTCACCTCTTTTCTTTAGTGCTTTGCCTGACAGTATAAAAGGACGATCTTATCTTCTTAAATCAAAGAGACCCTAAGGAATTCTTGTGTTCACCTCACATAGGGTTTTGTTATCTCTTCCTTATCACTCTATTTGTCATTGACAGTATTTTAGAATCTTACACAGATGGTTGACAAGTAGAGTTCACAAGCTGAGCTAATCACCAGATTGATTCAACAGCAACAAAGAGAAGAAGGCCAACCATGACTTCCACTCTAACATTTTTGTCTTTTCTAGGAAAGACTGTAGTCTTCAACCTCACTTCTACTTCCTGCTGTCCTTCACCACTGATAAGCTTTGGCCCAGCGGAATTTAGGGAGTGAGAACTTCAGACATGTGTCTGGTACCACTGATATTAACAGCATCATATTTATGAAAAAAAAAAAATCCTAATTCTTCAGTTTCCACTCTCCAGAGCAGGTATGTTAACCTCAGGGAAAGGAATGCAAAGCAGGGAAATGTTTGCTCCTGGGATTTTAGGCTCATTTGGTACAACTGTGAAGATGCCTAAACAAAAATCAAACCCTTAAAAAACCCAATCCCAAATTCAGTGTTTTGTTACTGAAACCAAAAATACACCGAAACAACAATCATTTCAAGCTATTTTTGTTTGGTACCAAAGTTTATCTTATGCCATCATTCAAAGATATTTCAGATGAGAATTACTCAAAGCCATCAAATTCCCTTTGATATCACTTACTTGCTTCTCTGTCTTGGCAACTTCAAGCCCTACTCCATAGGGCTGACTTCCTTTATAGCGTGGAGGACACGGCAAGCAGTGGAAACCCGGATTTGTGTTCACACAGCGATGGACCTGATTCACTTTAAAGCAAACATCTGACACAGCTATACACTGCAGGTTAAGAAAGAAAAAAAAAGAGCAATCAATTAGATGGCTGTGTAATTCCCAAATAATGAATTTTTCATGGTGATTTCCTGATGTTAATGGAAACAAAGCCAATACCTCATCAAGATCCTCGCAGAAGGTACCATTGCCAAGGTATCCTGCTGGGCATGCCCCACATGACCAAGACCCATCTGGGTAGCTGTTGCATTCTGCTCCAGGAAAGCAAGGATTTGACAAACACCCATCTGGCAAAGACACACAAAACTGAAAATTAAGTAAGGAGCACAAAAGGCATGTAAAACTTCATTTAAGAAACAGGTACTCCCAGATCAGTAGCTTAAATCACACTTGATGCAATGGACTCTTATGAAACCCCTGAAATTAGGGTAATTAAGTGCATTTAAGACTAATCACTATTGATTTAATATGAAAAAATTAGATTGCTACACCCAGTTGAATACATTACAGCATATTCAATCCCTATTTAAGAAAGGCATCCTTCTTCAAGAAAGCTGGTATTGCAGATATATTAAAAAATCCCACTAAATAGCACTCAAAATAGTTAAATGTCCTCTACTGAAACAAAGGTATAATTAGCAGATTCCTGTAGTGTGACTTCATAATTACCCAATAAAGAGATAACAGCAATAATAGTTACTCAGACTGAGTACAGAATGAACACCAACCAATCGGGCAGTCCTTCTTATTGCACATATCATGTTGCTTGGTATCTCCCACACAGGGCTTTCCTCCATACTGTGGCTCTGGACTGTTACAGAGCCGAGACCTCTCACGAATTCCTCCTCCACAGGTGACAGTGCAGGCAGACCATGGAGACCAAGGACCCCACTGGCCATTCACTAAAATATGTAAAAGAGCAGAGAATCACAGGCAATAAAGTGGAGACATCTGGTGCCAATGACAACAACCCTTCATCAGATCCCTGACTAGAGACAGTTCCTCACTATGTATGCAGAAAGATGATGGCAGATGTTTGCACTGAGATAGCAATATTTCAGAAATAAACCAATGAAAAATACCCAACTGTTTCCTAGGCATTTTTTGGCCAATAATTCAAAAGAGCAAGCCATGCCCATTAGATATGCAAAGAGAAAAAAAGGAGGAAAAATTATATTAAAGGAAAAGGAAAGTGTATGGAATGAAAAGTCTAAAAAAGGTTTATAAGTGTAGACAAATAAGAAAGAATTATAATAGCAATTGTGTTGAATGTGTAAAAAATGTGTGCACAAATATCAAAGAAATCTGACTATTGGGGGATTGTATATCTATTCCTAACAAGTACAGAGTGTTTATTTTTGATATGCAGAGACACATCACTAAAATGGAAATTTCTCAAACTCTTAATATTTAAAGCCGAATTATAATTTGCAAGGTTTACAAAACCTCTGACTGCATTGTTGTCTTCATTTTCAAAACACTCTTGTATGTTATTTCACTCGTAAAATAAAATTGTGTCTTCCATCATTGAAATTCACTGCCATTTAGATCTGAATAAAGAGAAGAAATCCAGATGGAATATCGTATTACTTTTGATTCAAGACCACAGACATACCTGGACATGGAACCTTCTCACACTTCTCCGTTTCACGCCCATTTCCCACACAGTTTTTCCCACCCATCTGGGGAATAGGAGAATTGCAGAGGCGGATGCGGGTGATATTTCCCACTCCACAGGTAACTGAACAGGAGGACCAGGGAGACCAGTGACTCCAGCCACCATCTTGACGTACTGCCAGAGAAAAGAGGACATATCAAGCAAACAGTCCACCTGCAGCAGTAACACAAACTCACTTGTGAGGTTAGCCTTCTAATAAGCCTCTCACTGCATCTGATTAATGTCCCATCTCTTTCCCACTATTTCACTTCCAAAGCCCAGCATGCCAGCTCAGGTACTCAAGAACAACTTTCTTAGGGATTTCAGTAACCAACATATGACTAATTATGTCAGATATTTTACTTAAAAATAATTTTTTCCAATGAAACAAACACTTGTTCAAAATGTACATTTGGACATCTAGCAGCCTCAGCTGCTAGATATTGCCTTAGGTATTATATTAGCCTGGCTATCACAGGTACGTCCAATAACATTAACTACTATATTTCTGGAATATCATCCTTGTAAGTGCCTTAAATAATAAAGTATTTTGATATTTATCAGAAATCTTCCATGATTACTGTATTCCTAAACATAGCTAAGTTAATGGAATGGGACAACAATCACTGAATGGCAGATGCAAACGCAGCCTTGAATATTATGTTTACAAACCAAGTGTAATATCCAAACTGAGTTCAAACAAAATACTCTAGTCATAATGTTAAAGAAAGGATCACTCATCTTTTTTTTTAACATAGCTAAGCCCAGAATGTACATACCTATTAAGCTGTCAGGAAAGGGAGAAATATTTGAAAGGGGAAAATTGCCAAAGACTCTAATGACAGCTACTTTAATTGTGCATATAGGATTTCTCAGGTACATACTGTCCTGACTAAACTTTGTTTTGCTTTGAGATGTCAAAAGAAGCTTTTAAAAAGGAAGAAATGCATTACTTACTGCGATGATCGCATTTCTTAAAGCTGCACATCCTTGTTTGGATGTGTGGGCCTGTACAAGCACTCCTGGTGACATCACATGACCTTCCTCGCATCTGTGTCCCAGAGCCACAGGTAACTGAGCACTTTGTCCAGTCTGACCACGGTGACCAGCCCTCCTCACTGTCATCAGCTGCAGAGCAAGAGGTAAGAAAAAGTGCTTAGCTTTGGAAGTTGCTCTATTATCCTACTTAGAAGATATTCTCTTCTCTTTTTCTGCAGAATATGTACTTTAACATTTAGAAATCTCCTTTTCTAATTTTACTTTACCAAGCTGCCACTGATGGTACAGAATTATGGTGTAATATAATGAGGGGTTAGTTGAGATAAGAATCCTGGATCTTCATGAACTTGTGTGCAGTGTGTTTGCACACTGATCTTTGAAGCAAGAAGCACTGATCTTTGAAGGAAGAACATCTTGTCTCTAGAATGAACTGAGCCAAAACCTGAGTCCAAACTGCCTTTGGTTTCAGAATAGAGATCAGTGTGATATGTGGCCCCAGCTTTGAAAGCTGCATAATGGTGAACATGATCAAGAGCACATTGTAAGAATACACCCTGTGCTCTGAATGGGAAAAAAAATGTGAAACATGACTGGGGAGAAACATGCATTTAACATTTTATGCCCAAGATAGCTAAGCAGGTTATCACCTTAATTCTAAGTAACCAATATAATCAATGAAGACAGACGGAATCCTTCTAAGGGTAACTTCAAGCCCCAAGTTATTTTTTATGATCTTTGTATACATACAGTTTTATATTTGACCTTACCTGCCTTGACATCTTACTTGTTTTGAGCTTTCAAAAACACTAGTAGTGATTTTGAATAATACCAAAGACTATCTATATTTCTCCTCAGCTAAATACTCACAATGAGAGCAGACTGGACAGCATTCACCTTCAACAAAAACTGGATCAGCACAGGAAACTGCTGGGCAGGTGATTTGATTGCACACAATTTTGGAATCCTAAAGGCAAAGAAATCAATTTAGTAATTTATGCTCACAGAGAAGTAAATGAAGGTAGGCATCTGGGGAAGTTTCATGTGGAAATGTTTTGATTTGTTCTATCATGGACATAGGGACTTCCTTTTTAGAAATGTCATTAAGTCCAGCCAAGCTCTAAGTAAATATGACCTACCTGATGTGGACAGTTGAACTGGAACTCCATTTCTGCAGAGAAGAATATTTCCAAAACCTTACCTGGCAAATGCACTTGGTGCAGCTATCCACAATCCAGCTTTCATTATCTGCAAAGACACGGCCATCCTGCCAGCAAACAGGTTGGTTCTTCATTGTTTTGTTAGGCCCAATCAGTTCCCACATAATTTGGTTCTCTTCAGACTAAAAGATGAATTTAATGAAAAAAAAACTGTGTATTTCATAAGCAAACTGTTTTAAATAGACAAAACTGAGCTACAACCGGACAAAATTCTTCCATCAAAAATTTTATTTTTATGTTCATAAGGAAGATGATCTTAAGTATTGCAGTCCTGCATAGCAATTCTTCTAGCAATGGTACAAACACAGAGACACAATACTAAGGGAAATCTGCTCTTCATCTTTTTGTTTTCCTCTACTACAGCTTCACTTCAGGTGAGAAGACTTTAGTCCTGACACATATGGCATACAAAGAAAATGCCTTTAGAAATAATTAGCTGATTCAGAATAAGAGGGGCAGACTTCAGTAAAACATCACCATTATACTTCAACTATAAAAATCCCATACATTTACTTGCAGTTTAGGTTCCCCATGTAGACACTTAGAGGTATTCATAAATGATGTAAACATAGTAAAAAGGCTTTAACAGTATGCAAGCAAGGTTGAGATTGCTAGCTTTCAATTTCCAAGCCTTCAGAAGGATTTCCCCTGTGTACGAGTGCATGTGTCGGTGTGCTCTTTTAAACCAAGCCTTGACTAAAGTGTTGTACTCAAGAACTACCAAACTAGTGTCAATGAAAAGAGGACATCTTTACATTATGTAGATATACTAACAGGTGTTCATATGCAATACAAAAATCTCTATAAAATACCCCAGCATAAAATAGGAAGGAAAGAGCACTGCACAGCAGACCTCTGACAGTTCTCCAGACTTGCAGGTACCTACCACTTTTTGGAGGTTGTCAGCCAGGTTGTTCACCACGATGCGCAGGCCAGTGAGCTCTGTGAACATTGATCCCAGCTCTTCACAGGAGCGGTCACAGAACTCTGCCTTCTCTGGTTTCTCACCCACGTACTCAGTTGTGACTGCAGGGCTCAAGTGAAGGATTTCAGTGCTCTCATTGATGGTGTTCACTTCAGCTGGTAGCAAGAGAATGAAAGAGAAGAGCAGCATATACAAAGCTCTTCCACAGATTACAGATTCTGCTGAAATCACAGACTGGCACCCATAGGTAAGGTTTAAACACATCTATTTCGGCACAGCTTCATGCTTATTATACCCATGAATAAAAAAGGGGTTAGATGTCAGCTGGCTCCAATTATAGGCTTTCCCTTTTCAAAATTAAGAGCCAAGCTGTGTCTCATGGCCTCACTTTAAAATTGTTGGCACTGCAACACATTCATTTATGAAGAAGGCTAACAAAACGACACAGTATCAAAAAAGCAAACCTATTTTATCCACTCAGACATAAAAGGTTTCAGATTTTTTCATCACCTATCACATTTCCTCAAGGCAGAGAAAAAGGCAGGGGAAAGTTTCCTTGCAGAAAGTAACTGTCCTTGTTCTTCCATAAATTCCATGGTTGGGTCAAATTTGGACCATTATTCAATGTATATCAGATTGGGCTGCTCTGTATTGCACTGCCAGTGTTAAGCTCAGAAGAGCTGATACTAAAACAGTTTCATTCTGAAATGAAATGGAGGTCAATTGAAGATCAGACAGATTATTTAATTTGTCATTCCAAAAACACCTCCAAAAGGCAAATTGTAATTAAAACAGAACTTTGTATGCATTAGACAGAGAGAACTGGACATGTTTTATTATAATTTTAAAAGACATCCCTGTCTACAGTAAATTCCTGAAAAATAAGAGAATGCATTATTTTAATTAATAAAAAAACACATAGATAACTAAATAAAACAGTCTGTGTTCTGTTAAGCATTTGAATCTCCATCAGGTAAATGTCTTATGGATTCCATGGACAATTTCTCTAATGACTCCCTGAGAAACTCAAAGTTGGTAACAGCTATACAGCAATCCACACCTCCCTCTCTTAATAAAGACTTATTTAACAGATTTAGTGACGTTGGAATAGCTCAAGGTTACCAAAGAGAGAAGACAAGCAAAGGATATAGCAATATAAAAAGAAGAAATCAGCACAGGAACATGTGCGATAAAACATTTGTGTCAAAACCCCAATATCACTCAATGTTGACAAATCACCAAAGGTGGAAAATCTTCAGAAAATTTAAGGGCTTGATTTGATTCTTTACCATACTGAAGTGTTACATATAAATAAAAACGGAAATGAAAACAGGAGCAAAGTATTCTTTATTCATTTGGAAGGCTAAAAATAGAAGAACAAAGAACCAACCCACAATATGACATTAAGTGACTACTTCTTAACCAAACTTAAAATTATTGACTTGATGTGCTTTTAAATTAGCTATGAAACATCTGCCACTAGCCAAGGTCTACAAAAAATTGTTCTCAGTTTTCCAAAGTTGAAGCAATTGTCCAGCTTCATTTACAGTATGGGAGAAAACCACATAGCAGATCAGAACTCTGTGTCATAACAATTTATTTCAGCTGCTTTTTGATTCCCTGGAAAGAATGCAATTTTCCTACCACATTGGAACACTAGATTTCTCATATCCCCCCACAGCACTTCTCAGATCATTAACTTCATATTTTTCAAGCCAACATGGAGTGTGCCTTGACCGGAACATTCTGAGGACATTAATAAAGTTGCAATCTCAGCAGGAAACGTAAACCAAAACTATGTTAGAAGAACTAAATCCTCACTTCCTACTGGTACTTGGCAGTGACTGAAAGAAGATGCCTGGGGATCACTGGGAAATCAGTTCTCTGCTGCTGGCTTCCTGCTAATTTCCTAAGGACCAGATGATTAAAATGAGAAACCAGAAGAGCAAAATGTGCATCCTCTCACATATGCAAATATCATTCTGTTGATATAACTCAAGAAGGGATTTTATTGATGTTCATATTTAGGTGTGTTTTTTTCATCTTTCCTATCCAGTGCAGTATATAAATCCTGCCTAAAGGATTAGCAGCCATCAAACTACAGACATACTTTCCTACTCTCAACCAAACAGCAATCCCCAGCCACCATTTCACCATATATCACATTCCAACATTAGGCTTAAAAATACATTGGAAAAACATAGTTCTGTCTCCTTTTGTGTCCTTAAGGCTGAAGGAACTTCATTGGTAACATCAGCCTTGCTGTCATGAGACATTAACACAAATATGTCATTTCAGTGCCTGTATTTCAGCTCAACGAGTCTGCCATCAAAATGGGAAAATATCTTCTGGACCATAGCATCATTCATAGCTTTTCAACTGTGGTAATTGTCATTAGCAGCATCATCCAAGTTTCAATACTGGGCCCAGTATTGTTTAAACCATCCATCAGTGACTTGGATGCACGGGAAGATGCTTCCTCAGCAAGTTCACAGATGACACAAAGCTGGGAGGAATGACCAATACCCCAGAGGGCTGTGCAGACTTTCAGAAGGACCTCAACAGGCTGGAGAAATGGGCAGAGAAGAACCATTCCACCCCTCTCCTCATCCTCAGCCATATCTGGAGTGCTGTGTCCAATGCTAGGCTCCTCAGTATGAGAAAGATATGGAGCTCCTGGACTAGCCTCAACCATGTAACCTCAAAGTTACAAAGTTAATTAAGGGATTGGAACCTCCCTCTTATGAGGAAAGGTGGAGCTGGGCTTGTTCAGCCTCAAGGAGAGACAACTGAAAGGGGACCTCATCAAGGTGTATATAAATATCTAAAGGGGAGGGAGCCAGACTCTGTTCAGTGGTGCCAAGCAATAGGACAAGAGGCAATGGGCAGATACTGATGCACAGGAAGTTCCACCTGGATATGAGGAAGAACTTCTTTACTGTGTGGGAGACCAAGCACTGGAGCAGATTGTCCAGAGAGGTTGTAGAGTCTCCCTCACCTGAGATTTTCAAGAGTCATCTGGACACAACCCTGTGCCATATGCTCTTGGATGACCCTCCTTGAGCAGGGAGGTTACACTGATGACGCCCTGTGATCCTTTTCAACCTGACCCATCCCATGAGCATGTAATAAATCTGGATAGGCAACATCAGACTGACATGCACATAAAAATCTCTCAAGTAATTTTGATGGCCTCACTGTGCTATTAGTTCTTTTCTGTTATTGCACAAGAAATTTTCATCTTGTAGTGTTCTCTTGGTGTTGCAAAGTAAAAGCAGAAATACTGTGAATTGAATTATTTGCTAAATAATTCCCAGTAAGGATAAAACAAAAACCCCAAATCTGTATAATTTATAGAACTGAAAATCTGGCAATATTTGGCAATTGACAGATGTGATAAAAATTCATTAAGAAAATATTATCTGTTGGTTATCAGCACTTACAGCTGTACAAGAATTCTTCCTAAGGTATGTATTAGCATGAAGAATTCAATTATTCCTTCAGGCTGCCATTGGTTTCCTCTTCATAGTAGAGGTACAGTAACATTCCATTTCTACTTGGTGATATTTCAAAATATTTGAAGAAGTCAAGATATGCTATTGTTTAATTTCTGCGTTTTGCATAAACAAGGAAAAAATTAAGTTCAATCTGCTTAACTGATTTTCTATATACCACATAATTTAGCAAAGTAACAGAAATAATGGCATTTCAGGTGACAGGAGTTTCAAACAAAACTCTGAAGTCCTGTCTTGTGCACCCATAACATTGTTCTGACAGATTGAGCTGGCTCTGACTCTTGACTGAGCTCTTTGTCATCTACAAGCGCTGGGAGGTAAAACAGTCAGCACCTCCTATAAGCTTGAGTATAAAACCTTAGCACATATTTGACAAATAATCCTAATTCTTTAATGGGGAATCCACTACACACAGAGTGCTCCCCTCCTGGCAGGGTAAGCACTAACTGGACTAACAAGAACACGTCAGCCCATAACATACATGCCTTCCATGTATCTTCCTTTGAATTCTTATTTTCCTCAGGCTGTTTTGATTAACAATACTTTGGAAGTCAAACCCAAAGCCTCTTTCAGTCAAAGATATTGCCAAGGAATTCAGTGTCACTAAGAATTGTAGACGAGTTTGTGGACCCATTGACAAAAGAATTCAGAAGCAACACTACTTGCCTTGTGTGCAAAGAATTGCAGGAAACTCATGTAAGAAAATATATATTTTTCTATCTATGCTTTTTCCCTTTAATTTCTACTAATTTATTGCACATTTTTTCCCAACTTAAAAACAGGTTAAGAGTTATAAACCTAAATAACTGAACTAAAATAATAGGCTAGAGAATAGAAATGACATCATATAAACATAAAAGTTCCCACTACCACCAAAAAGCAACTTATGCTCCTTTTTATTTCAATGGGATCTGTTGCCTGGTTTTAGGATAATATTTCACAACTGGCATTTCTAATTTTCAGATTCAACTGAACAGTATTAACAAGATAACAAAAGCCTTACTTGACTGGCTTCTCTGGCATCCTTTCTTACGCAGAACATCCTCTATTGAAGTATCAAAGATTAACTGAATATTTTGCAAAAGACCCTGTAATAATAATTTTAAAAAGCAATTAAAAGCAGTAAGATCTAATTTTGAGTAACTAATAACTGATCTGTCTCAATTCCATGCTACTGACTGGATTCAGACATAAGCAAATACATAAACAATCTACAAGGCATTAAACCTGACACAGAAAAAATAAAAAGTGGTTATAGCTTTGTTATATACAATTTTAGTATTATAAGCTGCAAAGCTAGGTATGTTCTGAAATATGTAATAATAAAAGATATTAATCTGCTGCAAGCTCAAATCTCCATTTTCACCGTGAATTTTAGATTTGTCATAGAGTCAAAGGCAACTTTTCTGCACCATCACACTTCCATCTTTGGCCAGTCATTCCCATGCACCATAGTTCACAGCCTCCTCAATTGGGCTGACCATACTCTTGAGACAGCACTCTATAACCAGACTGGTATCTATTTCCCTTGGGGAAAAAAAAAAACTCAAAGAAAAAAAATCAATTAAAAATCAGATTGTTCCAGTGAGCCACTTAACAGTACAGCTTCAGAACCAGTTGTATGAGCACTACTGATGGAGTAACATAATCATAATCATGGAGGCAGGAATGAAGAGGCTGTGGGCAAGAACTTCTGAAGTCCCTGCCAAAACTGGTCATCCCATGGAGCCAAACTCCAGCATGTCAGGCTCTGGCTGAAAACTAGATGGCACAACATGATGAGAAAGAAAGGGCTTTTTGAAATTTTTGGAGCGATGAGTTCAAGTTTGTCTTCAGCTGTGACTGAAAAGAAGCCAGCCTTAAAGCAGTTGGGCCAGATCATTTCACTAGATTATGAGGTGGAAGGTCGCTTTCATTTGATAGGAAAACCAAAAAGCTTATAATTGCTTAATCTCAAATGTTTTTAACAAAAAGAAAAATAATCTCATTTACAGGACTGATCAAAACTTTTTGTTGCATTTCTTTTCTCAAATTTTTTCCTTTTAAAATTTAAACTGAAAAGAAACATTCAAAATGGCAAAACAGGATGTTCTGTTACAGAATGGACCAACACCACATGCTTCAGCTCCATTAAGAATTCTTTTTCTTCTTTTTTCAAATAGAAAAATATAAATATTGACATGTTTTCATGATTTTAATAGATTAATTCAATGTAAAAACAGTACTTTAGAAAATTTGCCAAAAATTCTACAAATCACCACAACAACCCAACATCTCTAGAAGTCTTACATCTGGAAGAAAAAAGGGATGGTTGCACAGGAAAGCCAAAAATTGGTTTTGCACGCTTTTTCTGGATTTTGCTTTGTCCTTGCTTTCAGGAGCCCCAAAATCACACAACACAGATCCAGCAATTAATAAAAGCACACTCTGAAGAAAGTCTGCTTGGGAACACCTGTGACCCCATCAAATCCCAGAGGCACTGGGACAATGAAACTGTGCCCACTGCACCTTCCCAAACTACTTGCAGCTACCTTCTTACCACACCAGAGATCCAAGCTTCTGCAGGTCACCTACCCTGAAATGATTCTCCCGAGTAGACCCTTTTGCCACGTACAGCCTGCTGCTCTCTGCCTTCAGCTGCTCATAGAAAGGCTCTTCCAGGATGAAGCTGTCAATAAGGTCACAGCCAACATAGAGGTTGTAGTTCTCCCCTGTTATCTGCACGGTGAGGTTCTTCCACTGGGAGTCAGCAAGGTCCACATCTTCCAGGGAAATCACGTTCTGGAAGCCATCCACCCAATAGATAAGGTCCAGGGTGTTGGCCCGGCCATTGGAAATGATCTCAAACTGCCTCTCACTGATGCCGGGACCCTCTAAAGCAAGGATTGTGCCTCTAGATTGCCTGTCTTGCCTCAGGGTGGCTGAGAGGATAAAGCCCTCATTCTGCCGGATTAGTTTTAGGATCTTTTTTAGCTTCTCCGGTTTACATGGAGGTATATGGTCAAACCGAATGAAACGATATGCTGGCATAGTGGGGTCTGGGCCCCGGAACACCTTTGCTCCAACTGTCTTTCGGTTTATGTTACTGACTTGAAGTAAATCAAAGGTAGTCTCTTCTTCTTTGTCACCATCTGAAAAAGTTAACAGCATGTGACAATGTGTCTACAAAAAGTCTCACAAGAAACAGCACTGTACAGTGCACTTAGTAACTGCAATTGTGTGACACACATTAGGGACCAGCAGAGTAAACTCTGTACTTTCAGGCCTCCACAAATGGAACTGTTCTTACAAGAAGGAGAGTGAATCGTATTTTCTACCTGACATTTTAATATACATAACAATTCTCTCCTTCTCTGCATACAAATACTTTTCATTATACATTTATACGTACGGCTTCATATTTTACAGCACTATATAGTACATACTTTTGCATATATGTGTATTCTGCAGGCAACGTATACGCCAACACATGTATGCATGAAGCAATTTATTCATTAAATATTTTTTTTATATATGAATGGATAAGGAATTTGAGGCAATTTCTATATTTTGAATACCAGATAATGGAAAATCAAATTATGAGAAGCCATGTGCTTACACAATGACCAAATAAAAAGATATTTGCTTTTTAAAGACTGTAACCAAGAAATCTGATGTAAATGAGGGTCAGGCACTGTGCCAATTTGTATTCTAGTTATATTGGTCCATAGATGTCTATTTCTCTACCGCTATCTTTTTAAAAAGTTAATCTCACACAGTGATTCTGTTTATGTTACTTTCACCATACATTTCCACCACACAGAAAAGTATAACATGAGAAATCATAATTTAGCACTGGCAAGGTATATCTACCAAAAATACCCCAGGCACTTCTGAAACAATCCTTTATAATTTGCCCACTGTAGTTCAGGTAAGCCAACACTTTACAACTTTTAACTTTGGCAGTTAGTCTATATTCAGTTAAGAAGTGTCTAAACTTACCCTGAGCATTTGAGGAAACCCACAGGGTTATCAAGACAGTAAGCCACAACAACCCTCTCCTCTTCAGCATAACTCCTATGAATAAACCAAAAAGTAGTAAGTTTTAGGGAAATCATATTTCTACAATAACTATAACTATAAAGAGTGCAATTTTCCTCATGAAATGCCAAAACCAGCAACTACATATATAAAATCAGAATTTTTATTTTGACTAATCCTTGTAACGCTTATTCTGGTTCTATTCTTGATGGCAGAAGTAAAATGTGACATCAGGTGAAGGGAAGAGGAATTATGAAAATGTAAATATCCTTAATAAAAAGGAAATGCATACAGAAAATATACATTACTATTTTCTTAATGAAATTTCAGTAGCTGGCCATATGACACTACAGCTTATTGCTAGCATATCTTTACTTTGGAGCAAAATATTCAGACAAAAATCCTTGTAGGATAATGGGATCTAAACTGGATGATGATTCTGAGTAATAGGGGCACTTTTCAGTACCACGGTAAGAACACTCTCTTCCATATATATATATATAAATATACACAATCCTCTGTACCAAACCAAAGCTGGATAAAGTGACTCTTAACGTGATGCCGGGTTTGCCCTGTAGCACTGTGCAGTTATAAACCACATAATTGCATCTCCATATGTGTCTCAGCTCACAATGAATGGAGCAGAAGCATTCCCCGGAATGCGCAGCAATCCAGTTCTCTGGATACAGCCAAATAACTTCAGCACTGCCAACTCCACACATTTTGCAAGGATTCAGGGATGCCGCCAGCGCTTCCTGTCTACGTTTTCTATATTTTACACGGAATTCCTATTACCTGGCAGCTCCAGGGTACCACCGCGACGGCCAACTACCGGCAGCCCGTCAGGATGCCTCTCTCACCTCTCGAACCCAGCGGCTCCCGGCGGGACAGACCCTGCCGGGTGCCCCAGACCCTCCTGCCCCGCGGCTGCTCCCCTCACCCCGCAGCCCGAGATCCCGCGGGGTGGACAGCGGGGCGACTGCCCAGGGCGAGCTCCGAGCGGGCTGACAGCCTCCTCCGCCCGCAGAGCGGGCTTGGGGGGGCACGGCACCGCCCGCCTGGCGCCTCACCTGGCATCGGGGAGCCGACGGCGCGCTGGGGCTCTGCGGGTCGGGAGGGGAGCGTGGCGAGCCGCGCTGCTGCCGACGCCGTCGCAAGTCCCTCCACAGCCCCGCGCCCCGCGCCTTTATGGGCTGCGGGCCGGGCCCCGCTGTCAATCAGCGGCGCCGGGGCGCGCCCCCGGCTCGCCCCTCCGCGGCGGTGACACAAACCCCGCCGCCCCCTCCCCACATCGCCTACCTGCGGGGCCATCGCCGCCCGGGCCCGCCCCCGGCGGGCGGTGCAGGGGCGGAGCGGGGGCCGGGCAGGCCGGCAGCGGCCGCCCCGGGGAGGGAGCGGCGCGGAGGGGCGGGCGGGGGCGCTGCCGGCGGTGTGGCGGGGCCGAGCGCGGCGGAGCCCCCGGGAGGCGGCGCCAGGCCCCGCGGCGGGGCGGCAGCGCGGTTCGAACTCGCCGGTTCCCGCGGGCGGGATGTGCGTCCTCGGTCCCTCCGGCCGGCCCGGCTCTCCCGGCGGCACTTGCCGCTTGAATGCTCGGTGCTCCTGCCGCCACCGCGGCAAAATCCGGCCTTCTCGAGGGCTCAGTTTTATCCTTTTTATTTTTTAAATTGTACAAGAGCCCAAAGCCGAGACTTGCCTCGTCCCCCGGTCAGCTGGCAGAGTGCTCGCTGGATGTCAGCCAGCTGCTCCTCAAGTGAGCCCAAGCACCTCGGTCTCGCTCTTCTGCGCAAGAAGCACCGTCCCCTTTCATTCCATGGAAGGTGTTGAGGGCTTACTGAGAGGTGCTCCTTGAGGAAGGAGCCTTGGCCCAGGGCTGGTGAAAGAAACCTCACTCTTAGGCTGATCCTAGGCACGTCAGGAGAACTGGGAACTATCCACAAGCAAAGACTCCGGTCACAACCATTGAATTTTAAAGGTCAACATACTGAGGAGCAGCCAGCTTAGCTTCTGGCATCACACTCCACAGGAGGATGGATCCCTGTAGTAGGTCTACACACAGAACCCGCCATGACATTTCAGACATCAAATGAGAAGACCATGATCTGCAACCATGGGGTTATAAAATATCTCTGAAATGGTCCTGCAGCTGGTGTGAAGAGGCATGAATTTGGCTCAGTTGCCCACAGAATCCAAGAAATGTATCCCTCTTAAATGGATAGGTAGACAAACTTCATGAATCTTAACAACAAAAAAGCTAAAAATTCCCAAACAAAACCAAAACAAATCCCTCCTCCCCCGCTCAAAAAACAAAACAAAACAGCAGCACAGGAAGTCATTAACTTTGCCCATGACAATTTGAAATTCCAGTAGAAAAAGGTGCTGATATTTCAGAGCTCAGAAGACTTCAAAAGGCTCAATCTGTCACTACAGCAGAAAAATGCCAATGCAAGCACTGCTCCCTTTCCTTTTGCCATGGAAACTCCTTCCAACTTGGCTGGCCTTGGCCTTGCAGGGTAGCAGAAGCCAAGGAGCCTTCCCCTTTCTCACAGGATCCAGGGGACTGAGCCAAGATAGGAGGGAGAGGGCTTTTTTGTCTTCCTAGGACATTTGGTTTTCAGTTTTGCAAAACCTCAAGAATTTAAAAAAAATAGCTAATGATGTTCACAAAACCTCAAATTCTAGTGGGTTTACTCATTCTACTGCTATATTAAGACTTAGTCTTTATATCTATATATGTAGCTGTGGTGGTGTGTTTTTCACTTGATCGAACTGTGCTGGGATACTTTTCATCAGGAAGCTGCTCTGGGATTACAGCTGGAGAAGAGAATGCAGCAAAGTGTTTAAGAGACCAAGAAGATGGAAAGCCTTTTTACAATAGAAATTTTTAAGTCAATAAAGTAACAATAAATTAGAGACAAATTTTATTGTGTCAGCTTTTAACCAGCTGCCTCAAAACAAATCTTTCCATTTCTGTGAGTGTTATAGGAATGAAGGATCGATAGCATATTGTTTTGAGCTGAGTGGTTTGTATATAGGATGATGACTTTTGAGAAGACAGTTTTGATTGTAGTCTTTCCACAACCATGAAAATGTTTACTTGCTCACTTTCCCCCTGGCCACCTTGGAAGAGGTAAACATCTTATTTCCAAGATTCCTGATGGAAAGTGTCAAAGAAACAAATACACACTCTGCTCTGCACAGTGAGCCAATGTACACATGCAAACACTGGAATGACATTCACGTTTCTCAAGTTACCTGAATTTTTGGTACAAAGGGAAAGTGAACAATGGTAATTAGAGAGATTGTGAAGTCAGATTTGCTAACATATAGGAACACAACTGGAGTACCAGTAGATCTCATAATACTGATGGTTTTCTATTCACCTTTCACTGCTTCAGATCAGCACATCAGACATGAGCACAGGTCCTTAACTTATCTCTTTATGCACTTCCCTTTGCCTTTTTCAGTCTACTGTTTTCCTTCTGTACCAGCCCTAGGGACTTTTCATTTTGGATATTTAAACATTACACAAGGTAACATACATTACTGAAAATCACTGGCGAATATCAGGATTCTGGTATGGCACTGTCTCAGAAAGAACTGTGATTTGATGGATCTCCACCAAATCTTCCATGGTTTTGCCTAGTACTTTATCATGGACATTCCGACTTAGCTTGACTTTGGGGAAGACTTGAACTCTCCTACATTAGAAGAAATCCCAATAAAGTAGAATATGCTATACATGCTATTTTTTTTTTTTTACTTCTTTTCTGAATAAAATTTAAACTTTGTGGTTTTGACATGATCCAAAAGACAAATTCTGTGACTTTTACTGGGTGAAATTCTGATCTTTTTTTTTTTTTTTAATTTTCTTTTCTGACAAAAGCATCCCTACTAGTTGCAATAGATCTAGTTGCATGAGCATGATAAGTTCCTTCAGGTTTTATCCTGCAGTCCTGGATATCACCTGATGCTGATAAACGTTCTTACAGAAAAGCTGTCAAAAAACCATGAAGGATTTTTCTTTTTTTTTTTTTTTTTATTCCTGTGGTGGAATTTGATTCTCGTAATTCACTATATTGAGGTTCCAAAACTGAAACAGGTAACTTCAGATTAGCATGTGACTCAGTCTTTGAGTTTTTTCAATGAGCTAGTCGGGACAGGGAGAGACGCCTGAGTGCTTCCTCTGACAGCATGTTGTAAGTACTCCAGCTAAATGCAGATTTTGAGTCCTGGGATAGAATACACAAGGGAGAGTGAATTCATCTATGATGAGGGAGAGAAGTAGTTTTGACAAAGCTTTATATATGCTTTAATTTAAGTTCTGGTGCCAAATGAAAACAGGTATCATAATCAGGTACTTAGTCTTCTGCTCTTTGTTTCAGAGGAAGAAGTGTTTTGGGCTTGTTTTAAACCTTCCCCATGTAATTTCCAGGTATAAATTATATCCAGATACAAATGATAATGCATTCTGTCAGAACAAATGGCCATAGACTGCACAAGCACCAATTGGTATGCCTTTACAATAAACTTGTCAAAGAGGGAAATACTGCTACCATCTGTTTGCAAACTTCATCTATACTTAAAAAAGGGCTGTACACAAAAACTTGTGCTTTCAGCAGGAAGACTTTGAGTTTAAAGCTAAGTCCATGTTTAAGTGTTTCGCTTCATTGGTTCCTACATGATTTAACTGGTGTCACGCAGTAAGTTATGGAAAGAGCCATACATAAGTGGAATCCAAGACTCTTAACTCAAGGTCAAAAACTTGGATCTGGAAACCCTTTTTATTCCCTGTTCTTGCAGTACATATGACAAAATAAATATGCATCTACAAACAGTAAACTGTGTCCTTAACCATTTTACAGAATTTTTGTATTCTCTCCCCACGTGAGCTGCTGAACATATTAAAACAGCCAAGTATTTTCAGCCTCCAAAAAGGAAGATTCCCCCTACCAAGCACAGTGCAAATGAGCACTGAAAATGCTCTGTAAATCCCATGTTGCTGCTCTGGGTTAAAAAAAACCCCAAACTTGTTGCCAGATTCAGAACAGATTTATTACCAAAGACCTGCTTTTATTCAACTTCATTACATAGTTTCCTATTCTATCACAGAAGTATTGATGTTTTCACTTATAACAGGAAAAAGTCACTAAAGCACTGACCTTTAAACAACTAAGATTATCCTTACAGGGTGTAATATTATAATTTTTATTATATTTCCAATACCATGCTTTCTGAATGGGATTTGGTCTGTTGTATCTACATATGTTCAAAGCCAACTCAGTCTCAAAGCTTTTAGAATATTTGGATTAAATCCGTATTCAGAAGTAAAACATTCTGAAGTTGAAAGTAGCTTTAGCTGAGGGGTAAGTGAATATAACTAAAATTATGACTCCAAGGGTCCAGTTGGATTTTAAATGTTGTTTGGGGGAACAGATGCCATTCATTTCAGGAAGATGTAGTGCCAAACTACATTTGAAGGCTTGGACCGAGTTTCTTTTGATTTAGTTTGGTGAAACAAAATGCCAAATGCTTACTGAGAGCTCAATAACCTATAGCAAATGATTGAATGATCTTAGTCTAAAAAGAATGGTTTATTGAAGTGAGACCCACACTTTTGTTTCACCAGAATTATGATGTGTCCTTGCCTTACCTACATGACTGCACTGTGAAATGTGGATTATTCCCACTGCTGCATGTGTTGACTGTTGGGGGACCCATCCTGAAGGGGCTTTAGGTGCAAACACAGGAGAGGAGCCCTTTTCTTGGCACACATGCAGTCCCATGACCAAGGGTGGTGCCTGTGCTATGCTTTCTCTCTCCTTCCAGAGAGGGCCTGGGTATCTGAACTCTTCTCCTTGACCCCCATTTTTCTATAAGTACAGCAGGTGGCTGGCTGACAGCAAAATATGGTAAAGTGTGTCCCTGAAACATGTAATTCACAGAGTCTGGAGAGATTGGGAGGCACAACTGGGCAGAGAAACTGAATGGAAGAAAGCTCCAACAGGCCAAGAAAAAAAAAACAAAAAAAAAAAAAACAAAACAAAAAAAAAAACCATACCGAAGAGTTTAAATTGATTGCAAGAAAATTTGAAAGGCCACAGAGAAGAGTCTGGGGGTTTGATATCTCTCCATATGTTCAAAACTCCCACAGATGGAGTCATGAGTCCCACAGGATGAAGTGATGAGATGAAAGAAGGCAATTCATGAAACTACTACTGCTGGCTGTGTCTCTAACTGAGAGAAAGAACATCATTAAGCTGTAGCCTGATAATGATTATGAAGATTAAAGCTGAACAAATAATTCCCATACTTTTTTTACTCTAATATGTTTTTGCCTCTTTTTCCCCTCATAAGAACATTCACACTTAGACCACATTTTCCCCCAGCACATTAATTATCTGGGTGTGCTCATATAGCCGTTACTTACATTGTTGATAAATACTTAAAATCCAACTCATCTTGCTTAGCAGTAAACGGTTAGAGGAGTCAGATGGAAGGGTTCATGCTCCCCAGTTAGCACACCATCACTTCCCAAACAAATACTTGGTTATACATGTTAAAAGTAGGACCTTTTACAGTACTCATGCTTACAAACATCCATTTTGCTCTGAAATATCTCTGAAAGCCATCATCCACGTAGAATTAAATAAATTCAACCCTCTGAAAGAGTTTGAAGGTGAAGAAAGTCAGTTTTGCTGTTAAAGTCCATGTTCCACTGTGGTGGTCTCTGGTACTCTTAAAAAGGGAACAGGGAGAAATTTACTCTGACGACTACCATAGACTACTCAATCTGGTTTAGTCATATAATGGAATGCTGAAAAAGTATTCCTTACAGCATACACCAGAAACAAAGCCATGTATCTTCACACACATTCATTGCTGACCTGCGATTTCTTGCAAGTTACTAGCCTTCTATTTATTTATTTCTTGTGATTAGCTTTGGGTTTCTCTCTATACAAGGACTAACTGCCTTCACATCAGTGATAGACTACAAGGAAACTGCAATTTGTTCCCCTTGCTATGAAACATTCTCTTGCTATTTCTATACTTGTTCTCTGACAATAAGAAAATTATAAGCTAAACAACTGTGATGTAATTCAACCTACACATGGTTTACTGATATTAATATTTTTACTTGTTTACTTACTTTGCAGAAATTAACTGTATTTTTCCCAAGTGATACTGCTTTCTTAGCATTGCTTCACTTTCCTTTCCATGAATGCTTACAATGAGATGTTGGAAATGGGGGCACAGCAATAGAATGGCACTTGGTCAGATGAAGAGGCACATTAGTATTTATTATTATCTTGCGTTTATTTAGTTAGTTATTTTATGTTTCTTAAGGTTTGCTGGCTCTACTTCAAGGAAAGTTCTGCTTAGCAAAAAGTTTCTCCTTTTTCTCTCAGCTAACCACATAATGCATCTTAAATTTGCATGGCAATTTGCATGGTTCACAGCAATAAAGAGAAGAAGTAGAGTTGATGATTGTAGCACTTTTGCAATTGGATGAATGATTTGCAGATGTTGGGGTGATCCTGTGTCGCATGTCACTGGTGGTGGAATCCTTCATGTTGTTGAGGTTTGTGTGGGGTTCTGTTAATGCATTTGTGTGAGCACAAGCGTATAACTGTTCAAAGGTGTGTCCTTCATTGCATTAACCTGTAAGCTCCCTATGTTACCCTGTGTTGAAGACACTGAATTTCAGACTCAACTTGGGTGTAAATATGTAGCTTTGCTTCTTTTTGTTTTGGTTAAATATATACTACATGTTACTCCTGTCATTAGACACCCCTTGTTCAAATACCACAGAATGCCTTTCATATGGGTTTTATTTCAATTTATTTTTTTTCTCAAAAATGAAATAGCAAACAAGTAATTATTCACTTAATTTTAATGGTTCTTACTGTTATTCCTCATTCTTCTCTGACCACTTAAAGGCCTATCCTTTATATGTTTATCAAACTCTACCCAAAAACCATCAGCTCAATAACAGCCTTCAGAAAAAGTTATGCCTGAGGCAGTTTCCTACCTACTTATCTGCCAGCCAGTATGACTCTTCATTTAAAATTCCAGCTCTTGTAGCAGTCTTCATTTCCTGCAATTTAACTGATATTCTTTATTTGCCACTGGGCCTTAATATTTTGCTAACAACTGCAGAATTAGATATTTTGCATTTTCCTTCTCGACAAGGTCTAGCTTAGCATAAAAGCCACCATGAACATCCTTTAGATAGATCTTTCTTTTGTCCAGTTTTTTCCCTTATCTTCATTTGCTCCTGGTTTCAGTATTTTAAAATTCATTGTGCTTTACTGAGACCTGATTTGCTCTCCTCCTTTATTTTTTAATTGTGCCTAATTCCTGTGAGACTGTCTAAGATAAGACAGATTCAAATTACTTACTTCTGAGTTTGGAACCACTGGTGCCAGTTCCTTCAAAGTCTTGATACAGAAATTGTTTGATGATGTAAATTTTGGGAATGTCTGACTCTGGGAGTTTGGCCTTTTCTTCCCCCTCAAATGTTATATTTTTTTTCATTACCCTTTATTAATTTATTTTTTTCCCTTTTTTTCATTTTCTTTTTCCTCCTTGTATTCAAAATCCATATATATTTTTGAAATATGAACACCAGAAGCAGATATAGCCTTCCAGTGATATATGTGATAAAAATATTGTCCCTGTTCTACTTGGTATTTGTGTGCGTATGTGTGTCTACGATGTGAGTGTTTTTTCATAATCCTGTTGTAAGATGGATTGGTCAATTAATTATTGCATTATATCCCTTTACAAAGATTAGAGTCGCTGCTTCCCATGTTCTCATATTTCATTGAATTAAATTGTGTTCTTAAGGGGCATTATGTCAAATATATATGTAATCTGAAGACCTCAGCAGTTTTTGCATTTTGTTTCAGCTATATGCAACTAGTGAACGTGGCTGCAATGAAAAAAGCCCCTGGCAGGACCTCTCTGCAGTACTCTCTTCAGCCACCCACAGTGAAATCTTTCACTTGCAACTATTACTGCAATTAAAGGAGTTACTATGCTCTGTTTACTACTGCTTTTAATTTATGATGGATCTGTGGTGAAAAGATTCTTGAGACAATAACTGACAAACTCTTAATATAAATGTCAGAAGAAGAATTTAAATTTTGCTCAGAAAAGCCTTTAATTATTGTCTTAATCCTGTTTGTAAGGAAAACTAAATTCCTGTCTTTGAAAACATATTTTTGTACTAGCTTTCCTACTAAATTTCTTAATAAGTGCTCTCTTAGAACTGATAGAAAAAGTCAAGCATATTTTTCTTCCAAATAAAATAATGTAATTTTGATAATTTTGTTAAATTATGCAAATGTGATATCCCTCCTTTGGGCCCCAGAATTATTGTGGCACTTTAATGTACTCAAGGTTGGCAGAGGGAGGTACCCAACTATCACCCTCTGCCTCCCAGAAGTATTGAAGTGCTTTTTACATAAAGCTGGTTGGTTATGTATCTTTATTTATTGTTTCAGACGCTCAAAATCATACTAAAATGCCTTTGGCTCCCACATTCAAATAAACAAGTAATGAGCCTCTGTTTTTTAAGCAATTCAACACAGCTTCAGAGTGACTAGCTTCTATAGTGTAAGTCTATGGAAACATAATTCTATAATTCATTAGAAACAAGCTTTTATGAGGAGTTGTTTTTCAATTTTTTTATAAAACTTTGCAGAGAAAGTGATATTCTTGACACTGAATTTTAGATACTAAGTGAAAAACAACATGGCTGTTTGGAGTACTTTCTGTTAAGGACTTTTAGATTTTGCTTAACATTTCAGTTTTCTCTATGGCTTGCAACATATGACTTGTGCTAAGAAGATATTACTGGATAGTCTATAGTCCTGTTCAGGTTGAATCTTGAAGAAACATTCCTGGACAACTGTTATGCATTTCTCTTCAGACATAAAGTATGCACTAAGGCATATTCCGGGCATCAACCTTTTTCACTAAGAACTGCAGCTCCAGCTTTCAATAACTAATATGGTCCCCTTGAGACCATATTCTTATGTGTAAAGAGGAAACATTTTCAATGCAATAAAGTCTATGATTTCAAATTCAGAGGAAGTTTATTAGATATTTAAAAGCTGGTTATTTTTTACACCATCAGAGATGGTTAACTAAGTCCTATTTGGTGTCCTTTCTTAATTTCTCAGTACTCTTGTGATTTTTCTCAGATTCATTTCCAGTGTAAGTAAGTTAGTCAATAAGTTGTGTCTACATTTTTTGATCCAAAATTAGATTAAGGTTCTTTGTTTGTTGGGAATCAAGTTGTTAGTAATTAATAAAAATCTAGCTGCCTTACCTTTGTTTAGAATTAGTAATTTAGCCTCTTGGATTGAAAACTAAAACTAGACACCACCTCTAAAAGAATGCATTTCACTCTGTAAACGAAGTGGTGCAATCTCTTTATCCAGCCTTATATGGAGTAGGTTCCTTATATGGAGTAGGATATATTCAGCCAAATACTGCTTCCAGTCTCTTAAACTGCCTTCTGAAGGGAGCTGATGGATGACACATAACCAAAGGATGAAGTTATTTGCACCACATGTCCTAAATGGCTTTCACAGGGCTGCTTTGTTATGCTGAAGTGTAAATTTGTCTTTCCACCCTCCTTTCTCCTCATGCAGCACTCCAGTGTAAATAGGATGTAAGTTTGAGTTATGTCTCTATTGTTATGTGTTGCTTAAAAGACTGCCGTGATACTATCAGTATTGATATCTTCAACACATCACAGAGAGACATTAACAGTTCAATTCAGGTTTTTAGTTCAAACAAGCTTGAAAGACATCTGGCTAATTATGTGAGTGGTGTAGCCATAGGTGTACAAGTTGCTCATTGACCATTGCTACTATCTCAGTTAAGAGGGTGTCTATTACCTTTTAAGCATACAATTGTGATTTCTTCTCCTGGTAGGGCACAGTCTGACTTTGTCTTATAAATCTGCAATGATTAGTTTGAACAGAAAAATCCGTAGCTTCCAACTGCCTTATATATATGGTCTCCAAAAGTCAAATCTATGGAAGAATGCAAAAGAAAATTATCTCAATTTGTTGAAAAAAGGACAATGAAAGCTGTTTTCTGAGGTTTGGCTGGTTAGAATGCTGATTTTCTTAGAAATTCAGTCCCAGATATAATTAAAATGTCATCATACTTCTGCATCACTGAGGTCTGTGTTAGGCTGAACACGCAGCCAAAAGGAAATGTGTTTTAGAACTTTCATAACAGAAGGCTAGCCTGAGATCTTCTTTGATCTTTACTGGATTGCTTTATAGGCAACCTATTTCACAACTGCATTTAGTCATCGGTCTTCATGATAAAAAGCACATTTGGTGTATGTCTGTGCATTGTAAAAGTGGTAAGCAGGTCATGGCACAGCACCATGGAAGGAGGATTTTAAAACTAATTGGACTATGCTTGCTGAGAAAGAAAAAATGTCAAAGAGGAAACTGAGATTTTGGAAAATTCCAATTGTGATGTATTGAGAGCTGCCCTAACTATATATATTTTTTTCTCAGTTAACACAGAAGCTGGTTATACAACTTTTAGCTATACAACTTGCAGTCTTTCTGTGGTCAACAGAGAGAGACAGGCATTTCCAGAGGATGACTCTCCCCCTCTTAAAAGCTAGTCTGAAATGAACAAGATTCAAAATGCTTACCAAAGACCAAAATTAACAAAATGTTACTTTAAAAGTTGCGGTGATGGTAAATGACTGAATTGTCAGAGTTCACACATTGTTCTGATAAACCTGACCACAATTTTTATTTAGTGTTGACAGGTATCCAACATTTGAAGGCCCTTTGGGCCTTTCCTGCTTAATTTCTGACTTAACCATTTGTTCTTTGACTACCAAGTCGTTACCTCCTCTCACAATTCAACACATGGCCAAAAGAACAAATGTGAGAAATTCAGAAAATGAAAACTAGCAATGAAGAACAAAGAAGCAATGTCTAAAATACCCAAGTGAATGAATGAGGACACTAAGTCCATAACACAGAAGCAGAGGGTGTGCTGAATTCAGGTATAGATTTGGATGTTTAAGTCAATGCTGCACTCAGAATCTGAAGGGGGTTTAATTTCCCATTGACCTTCTAAGCTCTCCTTAGAGAGCAAGATATAGCAAGATAAACCAAGACAGTCAGGCTGGAAGGGTAAAAAGTGAAAATCATTCCAGCTCTTGTACCACACCTCATTATTTAGAGGTTCTAAAAATTATATAAGACCCAATGAAAACACCCAGGAATTCCTTCATTTCAAACACTTGCCCACAGGCTGGATGATCAGTGCAGACTTCTGACAAAAATTGCAGATACTAAAGAGTGGGAAAAGCAGTGGCTGAGTAATGATGTAGCCTTTGGACAAGGTTGATCCTAGCCTTTCCTGCAGGTTTCACACAAATATGTCTTGATAGTCATGAACATAAACTCCTAAAATTTCAATTCTGTAGTGAGAGTGCTAAAACTATCGATAAGAATTTTCTATCAAGTCAGTGTCTCTCTTGGATGCCATTTGTTATTCTCTTGCTACTATACTCCAATGTATTTCTCTTAAAGAAGTGCCATTATTTGTCCCCCATGTGTGACATCAATCACATGATGTCCTTCCTGCCTTCATCTTTCTTTTCTAGTACCCAAATGTCCTTCTATCTCCTGACCAGCACTACTGCTACTGACTCCTGACTCCCCATATCTGATCCCAAAGTAACTCCCAAACTATTTTCTCAGCATTTCCAATAAAACTTCTTGCTCTTGTAATTGAATTTTGATATTTTATTCCAAAAATGGGGATGCAAAGCTGCTTCTAAATGATGGTTTTTGTAAGCATTGAGGATATCAGGTGTAAGATGTGCTCATTCCAACTTTATAAACAACCTTCCCAAGTTGTTTTATTTTTTTTTTCCTGAACATTTCTAAAACAGTATCTTTGGGACAGCCTCAAAAACAGAAAATTTTAATTCAGAGTATTAGCATAGGAAAAAACTTAAAAGCTAACAAAAAGAGAATCAATTAGCCTTAATGTTGAAATGTTGGTATCTACACTGCCTGTGACATTTCTATCATGCATATAGCAGTAGTTACTGGATCCTTGGGATAATCCACAAGTATCAGATTATCTACACAATCAAACATTAAGCAAACAGAAGAGATTTATGTCAGTAGGAAATAGAAGTTGACCCTCGCTGTGTAGGAATGTTCCTAGGAAGGGAGGATCAAGGAATTTTTCCTAGTCAGACCATGATCTGTTGAGTGATTATTCTAATGAGAAATTTAAATCTAAATCTTTGCCTAACCCAAAAGGTTGAAGTTAAGAATGGCTGGAGGGAAAATAAACCTGACAAAACCAGCCCAAAAACTGACAAGAACATCCTTGAATTCTGATAAAAAATTAATTTGGACTTATTTTAGACATAGACTGAACTGGCATCAATACAAACCTTAAAACATGAAAGAAAATCCACAGTAAATATACAGTTCATATTTAAAGCAGGCATTTCTCTTTTCATGAAGAGAAAATATGATACTCACTGTACGAAGCTCCAGAAGTAGAAGGAGTCTTGCAGGAAAACTTACATATCACAGAAAAGTGGCATGCACATCTCACAGAGCCATAAAAAACTGCCCACAAAGTAAAGCTGATCCTTTATATTTTTCAGGAAAAATTTTGCATGCCTGGCATTTTTTTATTGTCAGTACTATGTATTCAGTTTACATAAAAATGCTTGGCTAAAAGTATAATCTCCAGATGTTGGTGTGTGGTGTCTGTGGTGCAAGGTCTGATGTTTCTTGCACCACAGACATAGAAGATTTCATTTTTTGGTTCTTTCACCCATGAGACTTAGGAAGTCTCAAATGGTTGCTACTAAATTGTATCCTAGAGACCAACATGAAAAAACTTCTCAACTTAAATGGACAGCCATAAGTAACTCCTCGTTACAGCTGAATTTGGCAGGGAGTGGGAAGAGGTCACCAAGCTATACATCAAACTGGGAAGTCGTGCCAGGAAAACATGCATTTCTGTAGTTGACACAGCAGTGTGCAGTGTCTCAGCATTATGGTGTATAAAATGTCACAGAGTGAAACAGGAACAGTGCCAGAATAAAGACTAAGTTACAGTTGGGATTGACAGTGGTTTACTGTTTCAAAGATGACTATTCCAACGTACTCCAAAATTCACATATAAGCCTGCTGTTTGAAAAATTGTTGGACTCCTGAGGCTGAAGGTAGGGTTTGTGTCCCAGGTCCAAGGTTATTTAAGCAATTGATTCCAAAGTGCCCCCCTCCTGTACCCATAGAACAGCACACACTTGATCCTTCGTTTTCTATGTACAACTAAGCCTCAAACCTTTCTCAAAAATGAATGAAGCCCTTTTGGATATATGACAAGCACATGATAGCCATGGCTTTTTAGGCAAAGAAGTAGTGGGAAGGGGTTCACATAAAAACTTTCTCAACGTTTAAGTTGTATCTTCAAAGCCAGCCAGGAAAATGAGCTGAAAGAAGCAACACATTCATGTTGAGGCTTTGTTTGTCTTGAGTAGCAAAGGAGCTCTACACATGGACTGACTCAGTGTCTGTGAGGCTCAGAGACAGGTAACCTGAATTTCAGGTTTGGTACCTCTAAAGAACCTGCAGGATTCCTGCCACCTGCCAATGGGTGTGTTCTGGGAAGTTTCCCATGGTCACATACAACTGTACAGAATGTGCATCTGTGCATCTTTGTACTGAGCCATGGGCTGTCCAGTCTAGGCAATGACAGAAATGGGTTATGCCTACTTTCTGGCCTGCAGGCTGGATTTCTTTTCCAAGAAAATAAAAAAAATGAGAACACATGAGGTCATAAGGAAGGGCCTAGAATTTGCATGGATCTCATCCTCATGCTGTTTGAAGCATGAATTATATAGAATCGTATCATATTTTGAGTTTGAAGGGACCCACTCAGATCATCAAAGTTCAACTCCTGGCCTTTCACAGGACAGCCCCAAGAATCACTCCATGTCCTTGAGAGCACAGCCCAAACAAATCTTGAGCTCTGTCAAGCTGGTGCTGTGACCACTTCCCTGGGGAGGTGTTCCAGTGCTCAGCCACCCTCTGGGTGAAAAACTTTTTCCTAATATCCAACCTAAACCTTCCCTGAAACAACTTCAGGCTATTCCTTTGGGTTCTGTCACTCGTCACCACAGAGAAGAGATCAGTGTCTGCCCCTCCTCTTCCTCTCACAAGGAAGTTCTACAGTGAGGTCTCCCCTCAGTCTCCTCTTCTCCAGGCTGAACAGACCAAATTATGTCAGCCACTCCTCATACAGCTGCTCCTCAAGGCCCTTCACCATCTTCATTGCCCTCTTTGAGACACTGTAATAGTTAAATGTCTTTCTTACATTGTGGTGCCCAAAACTGCACAAAATATTCAGGTGCAGCTGCCCCAGAGCAGAGCAGAGCAGGACAATCCCCTCCTTTGCCTGGCCCGGTGGGTGATGCTGTGCCTGATGCCCCCCAAGACAGGGTTGGCCCTCCTGGCTGCAAGGGCACTGCTGATTCATGTTCAACTTTCCACAGACCAGGACCCCCAGGGTCCTGCAAGGTACCCTTCAGGATTCTGCAGGGTTGCTCTCCAACCTCTCATTCCCTAGTCTGCACATAGAGCCAGGATTGCCCATTCCAGATGCAGAATCCATCAATTCCTCTGTTAAAATGTATACATCTGGTATGTGCATGCAGAACTGAAAGCTCAGAGCATACAAAGATGTCATAATGTAGCTATAACCCAATGCATATAAAATCAGTTTTGCATTTCTGGGCACAAAAGACTTTTTCAAAGTGTTTGAAGATCTATATCTAGACTCTAGTTTTAGAATTGCTTTCTAAGGACATTAACACTGATGTACTAGCTAGGATTATCCTGGCATACTTCCAGATAAGGAGAACTGAATATAAACAAGGCACAAGTCACTAGGTTGTGTGGTCAAAGGATCCATCATACAGATCCTGCAGAAAAAGCTCTTCATAACTCTTCCAAATGCTTCTCAGATGTTTTCTTGGGATGTACAGTGAAAGAGGGTGCTCCAGAAACAGAAGAGAAGAGAGTAGGTACATTAATAGCATTTATTTGTTTTCAAAAGTTGAAGTTTATATTACATTGAGTAGCAGCTTTTGCATCCTAAGCTCTGTAATAACAAAGTTCAGATAATTTTTATTTAAATATAGTTAATACCATCAAATTTTGACACTCTGTCTGTCCCAAGTGTTTTTAGAAGTGTCTTGAAGGAAATTTGATATTCTAAGAATGCATGTCATTTGTCTATGAGTTCTAACCAGTCAGACAGCCATTGAGGAACTCCCATGGTTCTTTCCAGTCCATGTAATTTAAAAATTACGAAATATGGAAAGTCAAAAGTCCACAAATATTGTGAGTGCATCAGTCCCCGGTTTTTATGTAATGCATATTTTAATTGAGAAAAAAATGTTATTGATATTTATCATAACTGTATGTTTATATATTGTGGTTAGCCAGCTGTGAAAAATATCTCCATCAGCTATTTCCTTACTCTGTCATGGTGCGCAAAAAGTCTTCTGGAATATTTTAGACAAGAAATATGAAATTATTTTTTTGAATATTCCATTAGGACTATTTCGTCAGTCCAAGAAAGTGATGGAGAATAAGTTGAGCAGGGAGTAGACTCATCTAGTCAAATGTTCATTTGCTTGTGTCAGAAATCTTGGACAAAATCTTGACAATTCTGCAGAAAAAAATACAGATGCATATCTGAAAAAAATCAACTAAGGAAGGAATTAAAGGTGTGAAGCATTTTCCATTGTATATAGGGCTTCTTTGGCTGATGTAACAGTACAAGCAACCTTTTGTCATTGACTACATTTTTGGATTTGGCACAAAGAAGTCTTTACTGACATGCAGTGATTGATGCTGTACATGACAACAGTAAAATCCCTTCACTTTCTCTTCTCTGGCTGCATGAGTGATGACTGTAATGGCTCTCTCTGTTCTTTTGTTCCCTCCTTGAATTGCTCCTTGCTGTTGCCAAGTTGCTTTGTACCTGATTTTTCAAAAGCAAATCTTCTCTTTAGCACTCAAAACTAGCAAAAAAATTCATCTGAGGTTGGTTTAATAGTTTCCAGAACAAACCAGTCTTCATACGCTGTTTGTTGTTTTCTTGCCTTATTCCCTTACTTGTTACCATCTTTGTGATTACTTCTGATTCCTTTTTCTTCTCTCAGCTCTATATGTCATGGTGCTAGATCTAATAAAATTTTTGAAATTAAATAAAATAATGCTTTGTGACCTGCACAGCATTTACATTAAACACCTCTGAGAAGAGTCTGAATTGTTTAATGCTAAGAGGAATTCCCTGCTGGGAAAATGACAATATGCAGAAATGACACTTGCAGCTTTTTAGTTCTCCCCAGATGAGATCCTTCTCACAGTAACATGAGGGGCAGGGTTTCCAGATGTCACTGTCTCCAAGGGAAATGAGATCTTCTGTTTACATGACCCATAAAATTTATTTCACTTCAGTGCACACTACTATGCCAGGAGTTCAGTACAGCATCAGTTCTGTATCCCATATCCTTAAGGGATGACAAAATGTAGAGCTACAAAGGAAAATCTGTGATGGGTGAAGTACAGTTCAATGGTTCAATCCATGTTAAGTTGAATCTCAACATTTGAAATCAATTGAGGAGGAACTGATTATATTTAAACCCTGGATGCCCTTTCCAAGAAGAAAACAAAATAGTCCATTAGGAAAAAAAAAAAAAAAACCAAACTAACACCTGTGCTCTCTGAATCTAGCAAATAAATAAGTGGTCCTTGATATCCTTGATATATGACTACCATCGACTAGATGACCTGAAGGCTGTAAGCAAAAAGCTCCACTTGTGTTCTGGATAAGCTCAGCTGAAGCTGTATTCACTAATTTACATGTCAAGTGAGGCAAATGCGTATTCAAGTGCTATATTCTGCTGAAAAAAGTTACTGTAAATACAAACCAGCACTTTTTGTTCTAGTCACTGAATTTGCAAACAGGAGAAGAATTTTTTCATTTAAAACCTTCATTACAACTTAATTTGGCTTTTTTTCTAGTGACTGTGTCAAGGCTGGGTCAGTTTACTGCAATTGAGGAATGAACCTGATGTGCATTACAGAAAAAGTACAGAAAGATTTTTTTCTTACAAAGCAGTGTACATTTTCATTTGACACCACTGGATCTCAATATTCCACTTAGAATGATCTATTTATTCATCACATCCCTCTGAGCCCATTTTGAGAGTTAGCCCACAAACATGGTCTTTAGAGGGCAGATTTTCTTTGCTTCCTGCCCAGATTCAGGAGTAGTTTGGTCACTTAAGAAAAGGCTTCCTGGCTTTTGAAAAGTCTGGGGGGTTTAGATGTGTCCAAAACTAATTTTGCTTTCTTTTTGGTTCAGACACTGAAAGGAGACCGAAACCATGCACTTGCATAGTAAATCTTGAGACCCCTCAGGGACATGAACAGGAACCAACAGTTATTGATATATGAACCAGCATGCTGTAGGTGCAGGGCCTGGGGTAACTGTAGTGCTTTCTGTGATACTGGATACAGTTACCTCGGTATTTCCAGCTGTTTGTCCAAGTTTTATGCACAGAATAATTTTAAGGCCATATCGAGCTGTGGAAAATACATTAAGAAAGTAGTAACTCCTTAAGTACCTTCCCTGCCTATGCGCTAATGAAAATTGCAATGCTTTCCTCCATTTCCCTTCCTTCATTTGCGCTTAGTTCTTCCATCTGTAGTTGCCACATTGCCCTGTACATGATTAACAACCAAATTCTATTCTTTCTAAACATAACAAAGGAAAATGTTATGGGTTGGGGCTGTTATTTGAGTAGGAATTAAAGAAGCACTCTGAGAATTGCATCAGTTTTCAGAAACTTGGAAAGGGGGAGGAATATGCAGGAGAGATGCAAAGAAGGAACTTATGAGTAGACCAAACATGTGAGAAAGGTAGAGAGTCTAGGTCATTCTTCACTAACAACAGACATTTCTCTGTTTCTTTCCTGAAGAAGCTGTTCTGTTTACTGCAGTCCTAAGATTCAGCTGTTTGTGGGCTGGGATCCTTTGTATCCGGTTGCTAAGGCTCACACTGGCATCCCTCAAAAGCAATGATGATGGCTGAAAGGAAAGGTGAGTTACAAATTTCTCTTTATATAATTGTAAGATTTTCAGCACAAAAGCCATTAGGTCATCTCTTCAGATTGAATTCAGCACAAAGACTATGTGATGTTTCCTTAAACTGATGATCTACAGAAGAAATAAAATAGAATATAGGCAGAAAACGAAAGGTTGAGAAGCTGGAGAGAGAAAATTGCAGAGAGAAGAAAAAAAAAATTAAGCCACTAGAAGTGGGAAAAAACCCATTAATAAAATAGGTGCTATAAAGAGATTTCTTTTGCTATGCATTATTCAAGAAATATTTCTCTGGCCTCCTGGAAAAGCAATGTCATTTTTAGATGGCAGTGATGTTCTACCTGCGTCAACCTGGTATGTACCATAACCCCATATTTTGAGAAATGTCATGTCAGGAAGTAAAGACTTCATTTACATAGACATGGAAAGGAAATCATAAACCCCATTCTTTCCACTCATATTTTTGCTGCATGGAATAAGTCTCCCTGTATCTTACCATCTCAGCCAGATAAACTTTCAGCTGAAATCATGTTATTTCACAGACCTCAACAGAACCAATCTCCTCATGGGCCATTTGCCATACTGTCTGACCATACCATCCAAATAAGCCACAAATACCAAACACTGATAAAACAGAGGAAAGGATTCAGTGAAAGAGAGTGAAATAAGTAACTGTATTGTATTGTGAGGAATTATCAGAGTTTCCAATTACATAGTTTCTCAGCATGGTGCCAGTGATGTTATTATGCTACAAAAGATACATTCTACCAATTGAAGAACCTGGCTGTTGTTTAAATAATTACATGGTAGCAACATTTTCTATAAATTTCAGTGGCATGACAGAGGAAAAATGTAAATCAATCTTTCCCCTTAGAACTAGAAAGGTGGACTTACAGGGGTTTTCCACTTTGAGGTATGAGAACAGACAGACATAGTCTTTACTGTCATAATAGCAAATGTGACTAGGACGAAAAAAGTTTTTTAAGTAGTCCTTATATGCCACCTTAAATTTCCCCACAGATAAAAGTAGCATATTAGTTTTGTTTTTCCAGCCAAAAGAGATTCTGTTTCTGAGGCTCTGGGGAAGAGGGGAAAGAGACTCTTGTTTCTTATTTTCCTTCTGTTCTTCAATGGTTTTTGAAGAAGAAGAAAATAGCATCATCAATGGGAAGAAGGGAGTAGTAGCTCTCTCTGAGAACATTTACATACTTTACATTGTCAATGAATGAAGCAACTCAATAGAGTAAATCAAACTGCTTTAAAGAGATGCGGGACTCTCCCCCACAACTACTCAAAATTATACTGAGTAGCAGTTATGCAGAGGGTAATTACTTAGTCTTCTATATTTTTCCTTAAAAATGTTAGCCCAGCCTGAAAATGAGACAGAGCTTGAGGGATAGAGTTTTTGTGTATGTATGCATGCATGTAAATAGAATGAAAATAAAATAAATAAAAATTAATTGAGACCTAATTGTGGAATTTGTTATTGGTTAAAAAAAAATAGTAGTAAAAAACGTATTCTCTATGCTTGAGGGAAAAAATAATTTAATGCACCTTTTCACAGCAATAGCCACACAGATCAAATACCCACATGGATCAGGGGCACTACACATTGTTAAAATGTCAGAAATACCATGCCTGTGGCTTCCCTCCTATGTCTACCAAAAACAGCAGAAACATGAATGGTGTCATAAGGTGTGTAGAGTGAAGAAATAAAAAGCAAATATTTCCACTTTGAAAATTAAATTTTGGAGAAAAAAAAAAGATTTCTTGCACAACTTTAATATGTCTTGGGGAAAAAAGCTCTTGAAACCACAAGGTTTTTTCCTCTCAGAAACCTTTTACTAAAAGTAATAATAATGAAAAAAAGAACATTCCTAAGTCTGGAAAAAAACATTTAACCTTTCTAAACATAAATCATCATCTCTCCCCACTTTGTTTCTCTAGCACAGAGCACCTGCTTTTGCTTCGTCCGGCTCTGGCTGCATATTAAATCTCCTGACTTTTCCTAGAGAAGGAATGTGTCTTCTCTGCAAACTGCCCTGCAGTCAGCACTTGGTTTGCAAGAGAAACCTAATCTCTGAGAACCTTCAGAGAGCAAACCAATTTCTTAAATCACATAGGTCTAAGTAGTGGAATTGCTTTAAAATCCAAGTTGGATTTTGTGTTCAACTGAGTTGGGTTTTTGCTCTAAGTTGCATTGAGGAACCTCCTTTTTGAGTTTGCTTTTAAATAAATTGCCAAATGGGAACATGCCGCTGTTATCAACAACATATTTGTATTGCCCATAAGTTTGATGAATCTTGTTATTCCTATAGCTCTATGCCATCTATAAAATCTGTCTGCATGCAGGTTAAAGGTGTTTTTTGGGGTTTTTTTGAGTTACTCTTCCAGAATAGCTGTTGTTCTGGAACATCACAAATATTTTCACCTTCCATACATGGCAGACAAGCCTCAGACCCCACACCTTTCCAATCCATATGTTTTCCAGGGAGGAAGATATGGCAACAAACACAGAGCCTGGGAAGTAGAATTTGCTCCTTTTTTTTCTTGTTGTTTGTGAAAATACACTCATACATTTCTCCAGTATTTTTTTAAAGTATTTAATTACAGAAAGGAGGTACACACCAGCTGTATTTGTGTACCCTTATGTATACACAATTTCATTATTAAAAGCAAGGGCAAAGAACACAACTGTCTTGCTCCTCCTTCAGTTTCATAATGGACATTTTTCTTTTGTTCTTTCTACTTCTCAAGCCACTCTTCAATATGACTGCAGTGCTCCATCCCAGAGTTGCATGCTAGCAATACATGGAGTGCAAATGCCCCACTAAGAACAGTATTTCATTATCTTGGCTTTAAAGTTAGTATTAGTGGCACAATAGACTGCAATAACTTTGAATTATGTTTCTGTATGTTTAATTCTACTACATCTCTATCCTTTGCCCCTTTTTTTCCCACCTTATATTCCATTTCAGGAAAGCATATAAGCCAATAATAAAAAAACATAATAGATTTGTTGTTTTCAACAAGTTTACCCATATGCATGAAATTTAACATGTGCCCAAGCATTTGGGTAATGTCAAGGTTATAATTACTGTCAAAAGCCCTGTGTTTCACTTAGAAGGGTGTAGTTTTAACTGTGATTTTTTGAGGATTAGAATTTTATAGGGAAGAGGGCAAATGTCTGTGTAATCTCTAAACACATTTCATGTCTTCCTATCAATAAAAAACAAGAATTTCATTGGAGAAAATTCTGTGAAGTGGGTTTTTCTTTGCTTCCAAGCTCTCAAATTGCTGCTATACAAGGTAGGAAAGCCCTGACAGCTCAGCACATCTATATATTGGTGTATATCAATACTAAGAACAGGACATGCCCTGGCCTGTCTGGTCCCTGCTGCTGAACCAAATGGTGGCAGCTGTGTTGTTTCACCCCAGAGACACCTTTGGCTAGCTGAATATTGCAGCTGGGCACATGGGGACAAGTCCAGGCAAGCTGAAGCTCAGGTGGCGGCTGGATGGAGCTTCCTCTCGCAGAGGGTCTGCTCCTCAAGTTTCCCACTGCTGGAGAAGCTTTTAAGGCTATGATGAAGGAAAGGAGTTGGTTCTGATGGAGGGTTCAATCCAGAGCTTTTATTCTGGCCCGCAGGCCTCGGAATCCAGTCACAGCTCCATGCAGAAATCTGAATCCTGTCACTGCTCCATCAAAACCCTGAATCCTGTCACTGCTCCATCAGAACTCCCTGACCCTGTGGTTCCCCTCTCTTTTACCTGGGGGAGGGGAAGGGGGAGAAGGGATAGGGAGCCACCAACCAGGTAGGAGGGAGGAGTTCTCAGGGGACAATGGACACCTGGATGGCCCAATGCACCCTGGGGGTGGAGGGCATCTTTTGAACCTGCCCAATCACTCGATGCACTTCTGGAATGCCAGGAGTGACAGACAGTGCTCAGCAGGGGTCGGGGTGGGGAAAGGAGGAGTGATTGCCACCACAACTTCCGGGGAGAAAACCGGGGTTGTGGGGAAACCATGAAATCACACCGCAACACACATCCATCCATCAACAATTCATTAAGATGCATTGTCCCATTAGATGTGCATCTGCTGGGTCAGATACAGCATGGCAATGATCACTGATACTGAGGTCAGGGGGAGGGCTGTAGAAAATGCATATTGATGAAAAATGCCAAGAACATATAGTGACTGATATCTTTGAGCAGATACAGGAGCGCACACTCCTGTAGGTCACTGCTGTTTACTTGAAATTAAAGTTCCAAGAAAGTCCCTTGTTCTATATGTCATTTAATTTGAGACACTATTCAGTGTGTTAGTGCTCAAGTTTCCTTATAAAAAGGGGAGAAACTGGCCCAGCTAAAGTTAATAAGAGAACTGCCAAGCTGCCATGCATTTTACTACAGCTAGGAATTCAAGCAATGTTCATAATGTGAATGTAAAATAACTTCTAAAGTTGATAGTGCACTTCTAATGTTACAATTTAAAGGCATAAGCCAAATCATGTGTTCTTTGCTGCTTTTAATCAGTAGTGTAAAAAAAGAAATGGCTAAAATCAAAAAGATGAAAGGCATCTGACTGAACTCTTTTGTCATTTGCTTTCTATAATGTGTATGCTTTATCAAGCCTCAGGGTCAAGTGTGTTCATTTAGATCATACTGTAGATTGTGTTTAATACTGCCTGAACTTCAGTTCTCATTTTCTGCTAACTAATAGCAATGATGTTATTACACATTTTCTTGTGCTTTTATGTACAGATTGCATAAAAAATTCTGATATATTCCTGAACTGAAATATATTCTGATATATTTCAGTTGGTGACATAATAATTTAATCCCATAGTCACTTTATAGACCTAGTAATCAAAATAGCAGATTAAGATTTTTCATACTGTAAGGTTTTTTCAGTCTTATTTACCATGAGCATTTTCAAGGAAAGAAAGAGAAAACAAGCTCCTGTTTGATCTTTTCCCCAGACATATTTTTTCCCCAAATGGGCTTGAAATGTTTTATGACTATTGTGTCAGCCCATCACTTTGCTTTGTAGGTAATTAAGTCATTAATGACACGTCATTTTACTGTACAACGAGCAAAAATTCCTGCCTTCTGTCAGGAAACTGTAAAAGGCCAGATGTTTCTAAGACTTCAAGCAGAATCACAGAGTTATCACTAATCACAGGGCTTCTTTGTGTAAAAGAAAGTGAACCCATGAAGTCAATGTTAAACTTGCTATACAGTTAACCTAAATCCATAAACTAAACTACAGTTTATCTTTTGAACTTAAAGTGTTAGAACTTAAAGCTAGCCAGAGATCAGAAGTATGTGTGGCTTTCACATCACTCACACCAGATCTGTGTACTGCTAGTTCCTTGAAACATATATCTCCAATGAAAAATCAATTCTGGCTACACAATTTCAGCACAAGTATTCAGGACACAGGATATAGATTGCACACCAGCTTTATGCTTTTAAGCCAACAGTGTGCCAGCTGTGGGAGACAGATGATATTTGTGTTGGCATAAAGCTTGAATGATTTAGACAGGAAACAGTTGATTTAATGTTAAACTTGGAAGGACAAAATTAACAGACTGGAAGTTTTTTGATTAATTTGAATCAGAAAAATGAACACATACCAGATTATTGCTTTGTGTCCTGTGGTCTCAGCACTTATTAATTAGAAACCCTAGAGGCAGCTTATTGCTGGCCAGAAAGCTTGTGAATTCTAAAGGAAGCAAGGAACATCTGAGCTTTGGAGCAGTGATTGCTTACCACCTAGGATTACCCTTTGTGCTCCTATTTAATTAATTTTTATTTTAAATGGTTCATTATGATGTTGGGCAAAGAGGATCAAGGATGTATCATAGTGAAATATCATAAAAAGGATTAGTTTCTACTTCGTTGTTAACAGACATATATGTTTACACTATGAAAACAACTAACTCTTGATCTTCAAGCGGTTCAATTTAAGTTCTGCAGAACTTATTAAACAAACTACAAACTACATTGTGATAACCAAAAATTTTCAATATACATACTTATCAGGAGAAGAGGAGAGAAGGGATGCTTTAAAAACAACTGCTTCTCAAAAAGGTGCAAGGCCCCAAGCCAGAGCTCCAACGTAGTTGCTCAGAAGCCATTTCTCTTCAAACATGTTTATGATCAAAAAATATTTATTGCTTTGTTTTATGCTGTAAATGCTTCCATGTGACCAAAATATTAAATTTCCAAACATTCAGTTGAGTCAATCAGCTGTAAGTAATTAAAAATGCAGGATGTTAAAGTTATTTTTCTCAATTGTGTTGTTTCTGTTACTTAGCAGAAGGAAGAGATATTTTGCTTTCACTTGAGTAATGTGAAAATTACAGTGACATCTGGATTGCAGTAACTTCTCCAATTTATGGTTGAAGAGTGTTTTTCAGTATATCAATTGCTGGTCTTAGTTGCAAAGTAAGTTTTGTTGGTAGGCAAGAGCTCTCAAATGACAACTGCCTTTGGTTATGAATGCAGCAAGAACAGGTAGTCAGTGCTACCCATAGGCAAAATGTCTTTTCCCTAGCAGCTGGATTACTGTTTCTGATTTCTGACCAAATCATATACTCCTGTAATCTAGCAATAGGTACCCTTGGGGGAGTTCAGGTTTTGTCTTCTTATGTGGTAGGATGTGCCACTTTGACAGACATTAGATAGGAGCAGGAGCTGTGAATTCTGAGGGCTCCTAGGGAGCTAAGAAACATACCTTCACTTCTTTCCTTTTACATGTTATACACTGGACACAGCAGGAAGGCAGGGAATTTTGCTTTCTACACAGATGATTTCACTGGTGACGTGTCCCTCTAGTTTCTTCTTTATCTGTGTTTTCATCTTCTCCTTAGTATCAGAAACCTTGTCCCAGTGGGTCGCTGATTCTGCAAGGCTTTTAGCAATGGCTGGAGCAGGAAGCTGAGGATGAAGCAGGCCTGCTCTGCACAGGGGCCAGAAGCTTTGGGCAGCACTTAGAAAACTGAAAGGTGCATGGGTTTGTTACCTCCAGGCTCCTCTGTCCCTCAGAATGAGATGCCAGTTTTCCTTCATGCCTGGCAGAAGATGATGTCTTAACAGTAGAAAGACAAAGTCAGCAAATCAGTATCAGATTTAGATGAGCCAAGAGCACAGGAACCTTATGTGGCTGGTGACCTTTTCCTTTCCATGCCCACTTGGTGGCAACTTGGCAAGGCCTTGCAGATGGAGCTTGGCCACAGACCACTGCTTGAGGAACCATGCCCACAGCACTCAGCTACAAGAAATTGCCTGCCTTACACATTGCACCAAAATTTGTCTCACTCTTTGCCAAGAAAACGCCCCACATATCTAAGGCATTCTAGAAGCAGTAATACCATACATGTTGATAGAGACACTGCTAGTCGCTGTTCAAGGAGTCCTTCTCAGGATTTGTCCTGAGTACACCCCTACCCCTTTGTTCTGCTGCAAAGGAAGAGCTGGAAACCAGGGCTTGGCCCCCTTTCCTTGGGCTGCCTCGGTTGTGGCTCCCATCCTCATGCTGAGTTTTCCAGCAGCCTGCAGTCTGTCTCTCATTTCCTTCACTGAACCCAAACCCAGTCATCACCCACAGGCCCTGCCTTGGCCCATCCTCAGCCCACCACCATTCCCAGGGAGGCACCAGTGCCCCTGGCTGTCCTGCTCCTGGCTGGGGGAGAGGATGGGGTCTGGCTGCTAAGCCCTGGCCCAGAGGTTCTCATCATGGGGAGCCCCAACCTTCCCCAGGAAGCCCCTGGTCTCGATTGTCCTCCCGTACTCAGCTGGGCTTCTGCTTTGGCTCCAGCTCTTGCCCAGTCCCTTCCTGGCGATTTTCAGACCATTTTTCCTTGCAAGCATTACCATTCTGCTATGAAGTATCAAATAGTACATTACCGTTGTTCTGAAGAAAGCAACAGCATTATGTATTCATCTTTATATAGATATATCTGTAAGCAAAGATACACAAACCCAAAAATGATCACAGACTAGAGTGCCACAGATAATGCTGTGTTTGCCAAAGAATACTTTAGAGATTTGATTTGCAAAACAGAGACTGCCAGCAGAAATCAAGAAGAGGAATGCCATGTTCCTCAGCAGGTAAATGACAAGTGGATATTGACTGGGCTTAGAAAAGGAAGAGTGTTGACTGCTTACAAAGCACACTTCATTCACTGTGACTGATTGTACTGGGTCATCATTCGAATTAGGTAAGCAGGAATGCAAGACTAGCCTAAAAGCTTTTAAGTCATATTGGAAAAAATGCACATAATGATGAATATTAACCACACATATCTGGAAAGTTTTTTCAGCATCTGCAAATTACATGAATTGCAGGCTTTTGAGCAACTTGTGGTCTTCCCATGATTCTTCCAAAACATTCCAGGCAATGTTTGTGTTTATGATTTATTGTTAGATATAAAAGCAGTTACAGATTCAGGTCAACTATCTTGGAATCCTATAATAGGACAGAAAAAGGAATTAGGAAAGCATAATTGATGTCGCAGGTCTCTGCAAACACCATCAGTATCACGAGTTTCAAGGTTGTTCAGGGACTTTGCAGGCCAGACATGGGATATAAATCCAAGATTGTATCCCTGAAAGTCTTTGCTCCTGCTGCACAGGGGCTGACTCTCTAGAACTCTGTAGGTATGCCACATTCTCCTGAGGAGGTGTGGGAGGTCAAGGTACATCAGTGCCTAAATCACTGTGACCATAATAAAAGATGTTTCTTTGTCTAAAAATATTAAGAACCTTAAAAACCATAGAGGCTCAACTCCATTGCACACATCACAAATACCTGGAAGCCACTTGAAATAGCCACAACTGTGACTGTTACTTTCTTTTTAAACCAATCTCTTTTATATAATGCAATGGGTATTAAAAAAAAGGCAAACAAATGAAAAACATTTAAAAAGCCAAGGCATAGTATGTAGAAGGTGTGGTTTTACTCTCTTCCAGTATATATAAGGATGGAAATCCTACACCAAGCAATGTTTGTCACTGTTATTTTCTGTGTTAGAAAAAAAAAAAAACCAAAATAAAATAATGTTAAATAACAGAAAGCAGAGAGAATAAAGCAAGAGAGCTTTATGTCCTATCTCACAGCACATATCACAAAAACAGGTGTAATGTCTCATGCAGCATGTAACAGGGAGTTGTATTTCAGAGTGCAAGGAAAAATGGGCAATAGTTTTCTTTGTATAAGATTCTTGCAAAGAATGTATGTGAATAAAAAAAAATTATAAAATTGAATTCTTATCCTACTTGCTCAACTGGTCTGTAGATACTGTGGAAGTTCTTTCTAATGAAGCTTGTGACTTCATTAGAAAGCTGAGTAATTTCCCAGCATTCCTTTTTATTGCTGCTAATAAGCTATTCACAAAATAAAAGTTAAAATACATTCTATTTTCTCTGTGACCATAACAAATTCTCAACATGTATTGACAACCACACAAATCTTTCACTTAGGAAACTATGAGTATTTTAATGTCAGTAGACTGAGAAAGTGAAAGTTATCTCCTGACTTAACTGTAAAAGTGAATGCTTACACTACTTATATTCAGGAGATAAGAGTGCCACCTGCAAATGATAACTGATCTCACTTATTTTGGGCATCAAAATCACAACAGCATGAATCATACTCTGGAGTTACTTGTCAGCTGCACTGACACTATGGACAGCCTATACAAGTAGCTTGGGGTAGATGTTTTTTTTCAAATGGCTAAAGTTACATTCAACTAATCCCATCCCAAATCAATCCTATCATTTGGCATCAATTAGGATCGTGCAAGTGTATCCATAAAAACAGGATCTATATAAAGTTTCAATATACTTAGCACACACATATTTTTTCTTTCTCAAAACTGAAGTGAAATACTTCTCAAAGTGATTTCAGAGGTCTTTGCTGATCTCAGATCAATTTCATTCAAATGTTACCTCAAGCTTTTAATGCTGTTCTGATCTTTCCCTCTGTAATTTTTTGTCTTAACTTTTTCTACCCTCTCTGAGTACCTTCATTTCATATGTTCCATTCTGAGCTGTTCTTTCTTGTTGAATTATATTTGAATGTTTTCCCCCTTTTCAGCTACGCCTTTCTTGAAGGATCTTAAATCATACTTAAAGTCAGTCCAGTAGTTTCTAGCCCAACAACTCTGAGCCTTATGTGTGTCCCATATTATATTTGCTTACTTTACTGAAAAATACATATTTTACCACTCTGGGAATGATTACTGAAAGATTTTATAAGTCTATAAGAGTAGTGAACCAATTTTCCAGTAGCAATCCATGGAGTTTCTATAAAAGAGAGTATGAAAGGGATTCTTTTAAATATTTTTTTTCTTTAAGAACTATGAAATAGAAATTAAAAGAAGCCAAACAGAAATAAAAAAACATAACATAGAAATTCGAAATGCATTTTTTCTCTTAGGGCTAGCTGAGGAAAAGGAAGATACGAGGGTTCTTCAATATTGTACATACATCTTCTCTTATTCAGACAACAGTGTGAATTTGAATGTCTTTAGGAACCTGCAAACCCTCCTTGAGGTCAATAAACGATTCATGTCCCTCCATTTAGATACTGCATGTCCCTGAATGTCCATACATTTACTGTGGAGTGGATGCTTCCGTCTGTGTTTTTATTAATGCTAAGTACAAGTTGCTCTGACCACTTCAGGGATTGCCACATGATTAAGAGAATGAATGTATCATTCACAATTATTTTTTGATTAGAAGGGAAAGAAATTTTCTTCCACAATAACTGGCTGATAGATTTGATTTGCGTATTTGACTTGTGGTCATTTTAGAAAACATTACAGACATATGAAGGCTCCTGGTAGTTGCTAGTTAGCTGGAAAGCCTTAGACACAAGTGAGCTGGTGTCACAAAGAACTGAAAAGACATCTCAAATGGTACTAGGCACAGATAAGCAAATTTGTTTCTTGTAATTTTTAAATCCACTAATCTGTGACAGATGTCAGCTACACTGCTTCATTTTGCTGTCAGCCAAGATAAATATTTTTGGGATGAGTTTCACAGAACAGGGTAATGGAAAATTGTTTGGAGATATTATGAAACTAAAGAATAAGAGATGATTAAACAAACCTCAGGCCATTGTAATGTCTTCGAGGATAAGATCCAAAAAAAGTATGTAAGCATACAAATTATCATTGATGTTCTTAACTCCAAGATAAAGAAACAAACACCCTCTCTAGCTTCCTGAGGTGCATGAAGGCCACAAATACCTACATTTTTATCACAGATCTTCCTTAAGTACCTCAATCAGTGCTGCTTTCCCTGTACAAAAGGGATGCCCTTTTTGCCTGGGTTGAGCATGGAAGCAGCTGTCCCATGGCAGGGAGTACAGCGCACTGGCAAAGTGACCTTGTGCACCCAACATGCAAGGACCCAAAGAAATCTAGAGAAACAGATGGCGGACTGGGAGGGAGGAGCTGTAGCAATGGACATTTTGACCAAAATATATGACTGCCCTTAGTCCAGGTGATCATTTTTAAAGAGGAACAACAAAACCAAGTAAAATTAATGTAATCATAAAGTAACATCTCATGACTGACAGTGAAAAATAAGAGGAAGCTGATAATGTGTGGATCTACTTTTAATATGCATAGTGACGCAAAGCAAATACTTACTTGACATGTTACTAATAATGAATGCATTTTGCAGTACTGATCTGGCTTTGAAGAATTTTTCCTGAATATATTTTGGCCTAAGAGTATCAGCTGATATTTATTTTCTTTGGCTCTCTAATGATGCTGTCAATTACATAATGGTGGAACTTGGACTACATTATGCTTATGAAGTTGAATAGTAGGGCACTCAGGTGCATTGCTTAGTATTTGATCTGCCCACACACTCATCTACTCGTTGGAAAATGGTTATGAGGCATGACAGAAGTGCCAGCAGTAAGTAAAAACAACGGTGATTTATCTGGTTCCTTCCGTGCTAAGGAAATTGGAAAACTAAAACATTATAATTAAAATGAAGACATTCTCACACCTGTGTAGAACTATTATTTTTTTGCTTTGATTATTAGTTTTTTGCATCTCTCCTGTTCCATTTGATAGGATGTGGCACTATTTGTACTTGCAAATGGGAATCATTTAAATCATAGTTTCACAAATCTTCCTTTTCAAACCTGAAAAGCAGATATTTATGGTGATATCCTCAAAACTGAAATTTTCTAATGCTCTGTTCAAAATGAAACTTCCAAGTATTGTAGAAATGCTGATAATTCCTATGTGAAAAAAGAATGTGTGCTTCATTATTTAGTTACTTTTGTTTTTTAATTGTATTGCTTATTTCTGTCTACTTTCAACATTTTAGTCTTGATCATAGCAAGTTAACCAGGAATAGAATAAGAAAAATGCTATGCCAAAGAAAGATATTTAATAATATTTAACACTGCAAAGACAGATGAATTAGATATAAGACAGCTTAAGAGAACAAAATGACATTAATCACCCTGTTGGCTGAGGAGGTGTCAGGCTTTCTGCAGGTATTAGCACAGAGGAGAATCCCAAGGAGAAACTTACAGGAAAGCAGTGATTTGACTTTTAGGGAGGTCCTTCCATAGAAAAGAAGTAACATGAAAAAACAGGAAGAATTAACATACTGTTGGAAATAACAGGTGAAATGGCCAGGGCTCATTAGAAGCAGAAATAGAACATTCCAGCAATGAATCAAAAATGACAAGAGATTATTTTGACAGTGTCAAAAATTGCATCCAAAATGGAGATTGGCTGTGAAGGGCCTGAAAAGGGAATATGCTTAAGCTACAGCTGTTAGAATACAGAAACAGAGACCAGTAAAGGAATTCAAATGGAGAGAGAACTTTCAGTGGTTTGAGAAAATGTGGATTTGAAATAGTTGTCCTGGAGCAGCATTAATAATTAAAAATTCTAATTGTCTAGATGGGCAAAAAAAAAAAAAAAAAAAAAAGTTGTATTAATTTAGTTGGGAAATGAAGTTTAAATTTGAGGGGAGGAAAGCTTATAAAAGAGTCATATCTTTGAAAAGCAGAAAGAACTGCAAGGTTTAGATGCAGTGTGGGTACAAGGAACCAAGAAACAGTCTGAATAACAATAGCACACTGTCTGCATGTCACAGTAACCAGCAGTTTCCCCATGGTGTCCACAGGCTGTGCAAGAGCCAGAGGGAGAGTTTGGATTGTCTGACTGGCTCCCTGCTTTTTTAACACTTTTATTCCCATCCACTCTTTTAAGAACTAGACAGAATTTATTAGATTAAAATCTGATGTTTGGGAGACAGCAAGGAAGCTATAGCTTTTATAAGAATTATATCAGTTAAATGGTTTTACTTCTATTTTCTGAAAACCCAAAGGTATATGTTTCATGAAAGTTAGAAAATATACTACCCTGGAAATACTTTTATACTAAAACAATAAATGGCAAGGAGATAGAGGAGTTATTTTATGGCAATATTCATCAAAATAAAATGTTACATAACTTTGGTTTTATTGTCTGATCATTCCAAACCCATTAATCTCCTGTTCTGCTGCTAAATACGATTACTAACTAGAAGTAATTTGAACAAAATGTTCTGATAGATGTCTACTAATCATGTCCAGAAATCCCACAATGTTCCAAGGAGTTGTTTTCATAATGTAGGTGAAAATGTCATATGTTCTTCAGTGTTCTCATCATCTTGTCTCACACAGTCACTTCCTCCAGATGTGGCCTGCAGGAGAACTCTTTTGTGCCATATCTTACCTGCTTTCCTCTACACGTGTTTTTTAACCTAGTAAGCCCATTGCCAATGTTTGGATCATGAACATGAAGTGCTATGTTTAAACCTTAAACTTTGTCTTGTGATACAGGGCATTTCAGAACATGTGTTAAACCTAATTATAAAGCCAAATTCCCAAACTCCTGCAAAGGCTTTTGAGATTAATTCCAGTATTTTACCTCACTTTCTAAATCAATGTAAGCAAAATATCACACATTATTTCTTTCCTCTTTCAGTAGCATCTTTTGAATAATTTATTGGGGTACAATATAATAGACTGATTATTTTGAAAATTATTTTCCCCAGAGCTTCTTTGAAGTGCCAGAAAGCTGCAACCTTGAAGATATATCCTAGCCCCAAATGTTGCCCATGAAGAAGAAAAAATTTGCGTCCTGAATTAGCCTGAGCCTGAAAAAAAATTTATGCCAGGACAATCAACATAATATGTTTTACAATGCTTAGACTCAGTGTTTTGAATACCACCTGCCATGTTTCTATCACTATATTAAAAAAAAATTTAAAAACGTAAAAAGGACACATCAGGGAAACCCTCTAATTCAGACATGGAATATTCAAAGACATTCATGTGTCTTTTATGTCCAAACTGCAACTGTACATAAGTATGAGGAATGCCCCTGGATAACTTAAAACTTAAGAAATCAATCCACAGTTTTTTCTTATACTGAATTGTGAATTTACTTGTGAATAAACTGTTCTGAGACTACTCTTACTTTAGAAGGAATCTAGCAAAAATTCATGTGGTTTCTATTCCTTAAGAGTGATAGTGAGTGACAGATTCTAAAGCTAAGGACAAAAATTAGTTAGAGTTATTATGAGTTCTACATGTATTAAGTGTTTTTGACTTAAATATGTATTATATACAGAATTTTAGGGGTATTTATGCCCTTAAGTATTAAAGTCTACTATGGATTCCCATTTAAATTAGCCAAGAGGTAGTGAATCTATAGACTAACATATATTTGGGTGGCTAATGGCAGCCATAATAAGAGAAAGTAATTTTGCCAGGAAGGGATAAAAATCAAGGACTCCTTACTGTTGGTCCAAAATAATGCCACAATGACAGTTTTGCTTTAAACCAAGGGTAGTTCAGCCCACAGTCCTGTCTCCAACAATGGCCATCAGCAAGAAAGCAAGAGTATACAAACCAACCATATTTGCCAGCTCCCTCTAATATTTTCCAGGCCACCAGTGAGGGTCAGATCATTGGCGTCTTTAACCAAATGTAATTATGTATATTTAGGAACTGTCAGTGGATACAAATACGTCTTCTGTGTCCCCTTGATCTGAGGTAAAATTTTTCACAATCGCTGTGTGATTTAGCAGAGTTAACAGGTCTGTTGTCTGCTCTGTGAAGAAGACCTGTCCCATCCTCTTCATTTTAGATGGGCAGCATTCACTTAGTTTCAGATCTCCCCCTTTAGAATGGAAAAGGGAAACAGTTTTCTGTCCATCTATACTATAAAACTATTCATGGTTTTTAAAATCATAGTGTCTCCCAAATGTGCCAGAGTTGAAGAGACTAATCTTGACTTTTTTGTCCTCATACACATGCTATCCCTTACCTTCCATCATAATTCAAGCATAATTCAAGTTGCAGATGACTCTTAGATGTCTTTTGGTCCAAAATCCTGCTCAAGTGTCACCTTCAATGCTAGGTTCAAGTTGTCACTTTAGTGCCTCCAGCAGTGGAGTTTCCACATTTTCTCTGTGCACCCTTTTGACCCTATTACAACATTCCCCACTCTATCATACCCACTTTGAGGAGGGCACCGTAACCTCACACCAAGTTCAGGATGCACTGTAACCTTACAGTAGCATGATGACATTCTTTACCTTGCTCTCTTTTCCACTGCTGAGTACTCACAACAGCTGATGCACTTCTCTCTTTGTTTCTGCTACTCCAGAGAGCTGTTTTGACATTTCCATAAGACTATATTCTGAAGAAGGAAGTTCAAATATTCAAGTCACCAGTAGTCAGAGCCTACTTGTGGCTGCTGTAAGGGGCAACTTCTGACCAGATGCTTAACATGTGGGATCAACCTAAACAGCTGTGTCTGCCCAAAGTTGTGGTGACTTGCCAGAGGTAGTTCTCAAGCATTACCCTGCAGTCAGGAGAGAGATTAACTCCTCAGGAAGTGATTTATTCTACCAGCATCATTGACAGATCTCTTGTCTCACATGTTGAATTGCTCTGTGTGCTTCCCTGTTCATTTCAAGGAGATCCTAGTCACACCATTAAAAAAAAATAGCACGTGGGGGAAAAAAACCACAAACAAACCAAAAAGAATTCCTAAACTAGGAACACCTTTTAATTGTGGAAAAATCAGGGGTAATGTACAACTACTGAAAAATCCACAGCAACCTCTTGCTCTGAAACTTTACTTCCACCATGTTGAATGGACCCACTGACAAGTATGTACATGCACTGTGAAAGGAAGCTGTGAAAAAAATGTGTAATGATGTATGTCTAGGTATGTCTAACATGAGGGAGGGAAAAATATGGCATAGAAAAATTATAGAAGGCATGGTCTCCAAGCATCTAGCCAGCTTGCTATTCTGCATTCCCTAAGAATGAGCTGAGTATTTTCCATTTTTAAAATGTTAAGTCTACAAGTTAATTGAGTAAGTTACTTTCAAGTACCATAAAAAAAATTAATAATTCTGCTTTCATGTTCCAACTCACAGTAGAGATCAGGGTGTTAAATATCCATGTAAGCTGAAAGTGTCATTCAGCTTCTAGAAGCTTCAACCAACTTATTTCCATGTACTTCACAAAAATTTACAGTTAATAATAACATGGCATGTAGATTTATGATGTGATAATTTACCTAGGTCTCAACTCCTAAATAATTAGAAGCTATCATGAGCTGTGCACAAAGGAAAATCCTTCATATGAGTATTTTTAATGCAATTTCACAGACTGAAGCATCTGTTTTACAACCACAGCTTTCTATAGCTACAAATCTGTTGTACAATCATCTTTTCCTTATTATTCTGTTGTTTAAAATGCTGAATCTTGTATAATTGCATATGTGGATGCCTAGTAGGAAAACAGTGACAAGTTCTCAATTTGATCTCAGTCTTGACTCATTAAAGTTGTTCCAGCTCTTAAACATCATTTTGTTTACGTTGGAGACACAAGCTGAGTCTGGCAGACCAAGTCTTTAGACAACAGTACTTTTTAACTAGAATGCATTTAGATACTTCACCAACCAAACAGAGCATATCTTGCAAACCCCACTGTGGAGATTTTTTAAGGGATTGACTTAATTCACTGATCATTTTCTGCTATAAAGTCACTTTCTGTCTGCCCCAATGACTGCTTTCAACAAACTGCTGTTTTAGCAAAGCAGTGACAGAATTAAAAGCTCTGAATTTCTGTGTTAACAGTAGGAAAGAAGAGGAATTGACTAATTTTACTGAAAACACTGAGCTGGAGGCTCTGGGAAGGAATGCTGGAAGCATGTTTACTGTGCTGCATTAATTATTGAAAATTCTTAGTTAAGAATTTCAAGCCTTGGTTAGAAATTGGTTATTTCTCATTTGCAAATCTTTTGAGATGCCAATTTTCAGATGGTACTTTCATTAAATAGCTCTAGACCCTATGATATGTTTTCAGGTTTTGTTTTTTTTAATTTGTTTGTTATGGAAATATTTTGGGAATAGTCACTTAATGTTTTGTGGATAAAGATTGGTGAGTTGCAGTAGTGCTACCTATAGAAAATCAGGAAAATATCAGAAGAAAGCTGTAGTGATTACCCTCAGGCATATCCATTGAGAACAATGGCATTTTAATCACCTTGAGAGACAGTATTTAGATTTGTGTAAAAAAAAAAAACCAAACAAAATTCTACTCTCTTCCAGTGGAGGGGAAAAAAGAGGGGAGAATAGAATCAAAAAGATTCAAAGCTAAGTATAGCTATGATAATGATCTTCATCTGAGTTGTGAAAAAAAAAAAAAAAAAAGACCAAACTGCACCCAATCAGTATTGTGTAGAGATTATGATTTTGAGAATGACACTTGGATCCAGTCCCTGCACTTCAGTGACTTGATTGGGCGGGTCTGTGCATTTGTGTAGAGAGCACACAAATTTCCTTCATCGCTTCAAAGTAAAAGAGCTTCCTCCAAAATTCTTTTTATTTTGTCCAGTTAATTACAATTAACTAGGGAAAAACACTCCTTCATCAAGCTAGCAGAATGAAGAGTGCTGCAAACGAGTGGTGTTAGGTTATATTCACATGAGCACAGGGGAAGTCAAGCACACAGAAATGAGCATCAGCTCTCATAGCATTAAGATCTGGAATGCTCAGTCTGCTTTTGTTTTTAAAAACAGAGCTCAACTAATAAATACCATAGGAAGTTGTTTTCTTTACAGCCACTAACTACATATTGGGAACTGATCTTCATCTTTCAGAGAAGACATCATTGCTTTGAAAAAAGAAGAAGGAACACCTAATCCTTAGTGGTCTAGACAACAGCATCTTTACACATATGCTGTGCTTTATTTGCAGCATTCTCTGGTATTCTTCCAAGAAATGTAATTTCATGAAGATTCATCTCAGAAGACTAGCTATTTCTTCCTCCCTGTGCTTTCCATATGGCCTTTTCAGTGCTGCCTGGGGTATATTAGTGCAAACAAAATACAAATATAATGGTGGGCTCCACCAGCATTTTTCTTCACTCTTAGTTGAAAGAGCTCACAGGTACAGCTAGATGAAATAATTATCTTATAAGATCAATTTTTACTTGGGTGGAATGACAGTGAAATTATGGCAAAAGTTAACTTATTCAGCTTTCAATGTAGAAGCTTTTCAAAAGAAAGTATGAAAAATCTCTGCATACTCAAATACAGTCATAAAAAGAAGGTTGAAAGGGACCCCTAAGCATTATCTTGTTCAATTCTCCCTGATCAAGCAGGGCTTCCTACAACCAGTTGCCCAGGACCAAGGATGAAGACTACACAACCTCCCTGGGCAGCCTGTGTCAGCACTCAGTCACACCTAAAGTGAAAAAAAATAAAATTTTTCCTGATATTCTCCTTTTTCTTAATCTTATTTTCTGATTTTTTAAGATACTTAGCTATGTTTTGTGGGCAAAAAAACCACAACTCTGTAAGATCAAAGTTTTCACTGTAGGCTGAATTTAAAAGTGCTCATGGATTTCTAACAAATTTGAGTTCAATAAAAGTCACAAGGTAAATATATTATCTGGATCTTGAAGATATATTGTCTCTGACAGGTCAATTAATAATTTTTTCTTTACCATATTAGTACAGGGAAGTAGAATTTTTTGCTTCATTTACATAAATGGTGGAGAAAATCATCCAAAATTACAAAGCAGCTACAGAGAATCCCTTCCTGGATCCCCAGGTAAAGTTAACAAACAGTTTTCTTATGGCATTTTGGTGCATTTGAATTTATGTAAAGTAAGGAAACTATTTTAGCAATTTTTCTAACCTCAATAAATTTATCTCCAAAAACAATGTTCATTTGGGGATATTTTTAGGTAAGCTAGAGTTTCATAATCCTAGAAGCACATGGAAGTCAAGGCACACAGTGTACTCCTTCAAGAAATTTCTTACTTAAGAAGACATTTTATTATTAACAGAATGTATTTGATGTGTGGACCTTAAGCAGATGCACACTTTTCAAAACTTAATGAATCATATAGACTCTGTATTCTTTAAAATGCTGTTCCACCCACTGTCATGTTCAGAGATGACTGCAACAAATGACATACCTTCTTCCCTTTAAGGTGCCCTGATTCATTGTCTGTCAAAATAAAGGCTAAAACATTCCACAGCTGAAGATCTTTTTTTTGAGACTGTTCAAGTCCCTCTGATTTTCCTTGAGAAGACAAAATGTAGCAATGCAGGAAAAAAGAAATGCATATTTAGCAAGAAGTAGGTTCTATAGGCCAGCATCAACTACTTGATTTGGATACAGAAATGAGGGAAATGGCATACAGCTAGCAAGGCAATTGACTAAAAATTAACCAAAAGTTTACTGGAAGATCTTATTTTTTAGAGAATCTGAAAGCATTGAACATTTTCCTCATAAAATGACAAGGTGATGCCTTTGCTTTAGCAAAGACACTATTTGTAGGCATGAAACTATGGCAGAGACATAGGGCATAAAAGATTTTCTAGGACTAGTCATACACATATCCTGTACCATGGGCAATTAAAGCAATAAATTTTAACCAAATATTAATTAACAGCTAGTTGGCATATGACTATGACTGACAGGTGCACTCAGCTGGGTAAAAACTGGCTGGATGGCTGGGCCCAGAGAGCTGGTAGGCAGTCTCTAGCAGGGTTAGGCAGGGCTCAGTATTGGGCCAGTCCTGTTTAGTATATTTATTGATGATCTGGATGAGGACATCAATGCACCCCAGTAACTTTGCAGACAACACTAAATTAGGTGTGAGTGTTGATCTGCAGGAGAGTAGGAAGGCTCTTCAGAGGAATCTGGGATTGATGGGCTGAGGACAATTGTATGAGGTTCAACAAGGTGAGGTGTTGAGTCCCACACATTGGCCACAACAACCCCGGGCAGTGCTACAGGCTTGGGATAGAACGGTTAAAAAGCTGTCTGGTGGAAAAGGACCTGATGGTTGACAGCAGATGAGCATGAGCATGTGCCCAGATGGCCAAGAAAGCCATTGGTATCCTGGCTTCTATCAAAAATAGAGAGTCCAGCAGGACCAGGTCAATGATTGCTCCCTGTACTCAGCACTGGTGTGCTCGAAGAATACACTTCGAGAATTCTGTGTCCAGCTTTGGGCCCCTCAATTCAGGAAGTACATTGAGGTGCTGGAGTGTGTCCAGAGAAGGGCAATGGAGCTGCTGAAACATTTAAAGAGGGAGTCATCCCTCTTTAAATGAGAGGTGGCTGAGGGGGCTGGGGTTGTTTAGAGCCTGAAGGGGGCCCAGGGAAGACCTTGTCACTCTCTGCAACAGCCTGAAAGGTAATGGGGGGTTGCCCTTATCTTCCAGGCATCAAGAGGTAGGACAAGCTCAGCCTCAAGTTGAGCCAGGGAAGGTTCAAGTTGAGAAGGAATTCAGGAAGAATTTCTTCATGGAAAGGGTGAAGTCCATTTTAAGCAATGGAACAGGCTGCCCAGTGAGACGGTGGAGTCATCAACTCCAGACGTGTGCAAGAAACAATTGGACATGGCACTGTGGTTTAGTTGACAAGGTGGTGATCAGTCAAATGATGGACTTGATGGCCTCTTTTCTAACTGAAATTACTATGGTTCAAATGTTTCACCTCAGTTTTGAGCATCTTAGACTGAAGACAACTGAATGATTAGAGAAGGGTTCACCTGAGGGCTAAAGAAGGCTGTTAAAAGCCTTCAAAGCAAATAGCTTCAGTTTATGATTCATCTGTATCACTTGGTGGGGAAAACACTGCTGCTGCCTGTCCTGAGCATCACTCCCCGCTACATCCTTCCCTGACTCATTTTTGGGTCTTTGATCCAGCATTTCTAGATGCATTAGAAGAAAATAGTAATACTGCTGACTATGAACCCTGAATTTTCCAGGACCTCTGCTTCACGGTCTTTTAAGAATGCTAACTGGCAATCGAGGAAAAAAAAAATCAGTGTAACAGAATCTTCCTCAGCCTTAGTAAATCACCCTAATATGTGGAGCAATATATGTCATTTTGGATCGCTATAATTTAACTCACACCAGAATGTGGCACATAATATGAAGACTTAAAGCAATCCAAACCAAGACACCTTTAAACAGTCACAGAATCACAGAATTACAGAATCACAGAATCAACTATATAGGAAAAGACCTTTGAGATCATTGAGTCTAACCTGTGATCTACCATTACCTTATCAGCTAAACCATGGCACTGAGAACCTCACCAACTCTTTTTTTAAACACCTCTAGGGACAATGACTCATCTACCTCTCTGGGCAGCCAATTCCAATGCTGGACCACTCTGTCTATGAAGTATTCTTTTCTAATATGTAGCCTAACCTTGCCTAGTGCAGCTTGAGACTGTCCTGTCCTGCCTCTGGTCGCCTGGGAGAAGACACCAAACCCCACCTGACTACAACCACATTTCAGGCAGTTGTAGAGAGTGATAAGGTCACCCCTGAGTCTCCTTTTGTCCAGGTTAAATAACTCCAGCTCCCTCACTCCCAGCCCCAGTTGCTCTTCATAGGGCTTGCCTGTAAATACCAAAAAATGGTAAGTTTTTGGTGAAAAATAGTTCATAACTCACTTCAAGTGTCATTCTTAGTAGAAAATATTACTGGGAGAGGCCAAGGCCAGGAGATCTGTACCCAGTGCACAGTCCTGGGCTATCCTAATGTAAGCACAGAGAGCAGAGGGGGTGAACACCCTCTGTAATACCCCCGAAAGTAAGTGTCCTTTGAACAGCTCAGCCTTATCATGAACCTAAATGTGTTTAAAATATAAGAGCCTAGCAAAGCAGGTAATGAATGAGAGACTAGTGCAGGAACAGGTAAGGGCTGTTATCACAGGCAACGAGTCTCTAGGAAGTGAGATTCGTTCAGCAAAAAGTATTCTGCTTGAATCCATTTCAATAGAGGACATTGTTCAAGTACCAAAGGTTCTCAATATGCAGGACTTGTTTTTACTAGAATCAGGGTCTCTGTACTATTCCAATTTGGCTGCTTCAACACTGCCTTTGATTTTGTCTCAGAAAAGCAGTTTCCCTCCAAGTATTTTTTTTCTGCAGCTGCAAGCTAAGGCTGCTGATTTAATTTTTCCAGAGGTGGCATATCTTCTTAGTCAATCATATGAACTGCTATTTCAACAGATATTTTTGAGGACAAAATGCACCCTGTACTACCTTTCTGTAGGAAAATATCAAAATATCATGGAAAAAATTAAAATAAAATCATAGAGCTTATAAAATCAAAGACTTATAAGGGGGAAGGGGGTGGAGAGGGGAAGAGAAGGGAGAGACAGGGGAGTAGAGGAGTGAATTCACAGAATTTTTGCATCTGCTCAGCTACAAAAGCAGAAAACAGGAAAAGGAGCTTTATCATGCTGTACAAAATGGACAGTTCTTAAAGCAGTGTAAGATGAGAGCAAAGGTAGCAGCAGGCTCATGGCCCAACACTTCAGACAGAAGTGCAATGAAGTTTGGCAGGAAACTGAGGCACTTTCCACTTAATGCCTAACAGAAGTGATCTCTGACTGCTTCCAGAAAGCTTTCTGAGGGACTCTCAGTAGCTTCTTGAAATGCATCAACAGCTTTCAATTTTGGACTGCATTGCAAGTCCAATTTATTTTTAGCTAGTAGTTACTTCTTTGCCTTACATTCTTTTTGTAAATGAAGTTATATGGAGGTGCAGTCACTGACACTCTTTTGAGTGTGAACATTACTACAAAAAACAGGCTATATATTTCTAATCATATAACTGCTTTACATTAAATGGATGTGTATTTGGCGTTTTTTAACACCAGACTTCCATAACATCTAAAAAAAAATTACAGTAATGAACAAAAGAAAACCAGAATAAAAAATTTTCCATGATTTAATGTTTCATTTTTAATCTTATTACAAGAATGAAACCAGAAAAAAGCTAAATTGCACCCCATGAAGAAATTATCTAGATGTATTAATGCACAGGCAGGTATAGACCCAACTGTACAATTCTTGTCTATAAACTTCTCCTTTGCAAACATGTGCAACTGCTAATGTGCCTATAAGCAAGTGACTGCACATTTCTCCATCTGTTTCCCAGCAAAATGAATTTCTGCTAATAGTACATGCTGTGCTAGTTTTGTAACCTCTATACAATTTTAATTTCCCTCACTTACACACAGTAAACATAATTACTGTCAACACATGTGGATTTGCCAGTATATATTATGCATCTACCTGCAAATTCTCAGAAGAAATTTTTTCCTATAAATGTCTTGAATCTAAAAGCAAAAAAGAATAAAATCTGGATACAAAAATAATTTTTAAAAAAGTTGTTGCTGTTAAATAAGCAAATCTAACAGTAAACTTTTAAAATATAAGAACAATCCTGTCATACCAAAATAGCATGTGTTTAATCTGTTAGACACTGATGGAGACTGCTGGCATGATATTTAGGGTATGGCTATGGACATTTTCTTCTTCCTTTCCTGTAGACTATGCAGTTATGAAGATATTAAATTTCAAAGATATTTGCTGCCATGAGAATGTCTCTCTCCCACTGTTCCTCTGGCAAACTAGAAGTGGCAGAAAGAAAATAGCTTGCTGGCAGTATAAATGCAATCTTCATTTATAGAAGAATAATTTGCAACATTTGCTGCATGTAAAATACAACGCTTAAAGGCAAATCAATGATGAGCTGAATTATGTTCTTAATTGGACTGATTTAAACCAGCAGAATTTCTGTTTGCTGTAATGAAGCTACTCCCTCTTCACACCAGAATGGCTGATTGCTGCAGTGGGTATTTAGGGTGCAAAATGTAGATAAAGTAGCAGTCAGTAGTCTCTGCATCAGCCCAACATTTTTCGTTGGGATAGGGCACATGGAAAGCTGGCTAGTTTTGATTATAAGACTTCATTTACTAAGTCATGGCAAAGGATTAGAACATGGCTGCACTGCCTGGCAGCAGAGGGAAAAAAGAAAAAAAAGAGTAATCATGCCAAAGTAAAGAGTAATTACTCACGACTTTTTAGTTTCTAATGCAAGGCTCAGCTTCTGCAGCTGTCTCTTAAGCAGCTCTCTCTATTGTCAGAAAACCTGAATAAGCAACTGAGAGGAGCAGATTTTATCAGTTTCTACCATTTTTCTAAGGATATGTTAAAAACCCAAATATACAATTAAAATGCCTCCAGAGGATATATTCATCCAAATGTTAATCTTAACTGTTATAGTGAAGAAACTGCTGAAATCTAGACAAATAATGAAAGGACAGATAATTCCAGTACAATAACTGTTCTGATTCAAGAAGAATTTTCTTGTATTTTCTTTAGACAGAAAAGTCTCTATTTGAAAATTTATAACCTTCTTTCTCTCTTCCTTTCACTCCATTCACTGCATGTGGCCAATCTCTTATTCCTCAGAAAATCCATCAGACTGCAGGAGTGCCAACACTTGGCCAGTACTTACAGAGAGGCAAAAAAAATGATCAGCTAGTGTGACAATAATCATAGACACAAAAATGACCGAAGAATTTTGTAAAACACAATGAAAAGGACCTCAGGCTTTCTATCCCCCTGCCTTGAGGCAAGATGAACAATTTAGCAATAAGGCTACTTAGTATAGTACCAACTTTCATGCACAAGGCTTAATGCATCAAAAGTGTGTGTAAAGGTCTGGGTTTTTGCTGAAATTTTTCAAGTTTAATGCTAGGAAACCAAGTGAGCAGTTTTACAAAGGTGTTTGATGGCAGTACAATCCCAAAAGACCCAAGGGACAGGAATAGAATCAATACTGTGGTCAGAGATGAAAAGAGGCAGTTCAGTTAAAAGTCACAGGAAAAGGTTAAGGGATAAAGGAACTGATTGTGAGAGATGAGAAGCATTCAATAATTTTGTCTTGCAGAAGGAAACTTGACAGATGCCTTGTTTGTAGCAGGTATAGAGTCCTGTATGAGGAGAGCATATGAAGCAGAAGAAGATAGTGTAGGAGAGAAGGCAATGACAGAAAAACAATGTCTGGTGACTGAGGTCAGCCAAGTGCAATTGAGAAAGAAGCTGCAGTAGCTTTGGTTTTAGCAACTGGAACAAAACACCAAGGAATTCTCAACTCTTCTTCCTTTCAGCTTCAAACTTTCCATCTTTATAAAAGCTGCTTTCACCAAACATTAGACTCAGCTCAAGGGCAGCAGAAAGTGATACAATGAAATTTGATATACCATGATTTTATGCTTAAGACCTAACTGCTGAATTTCCCTTGAATTCTGTGGCTCTCAAACATGATATAAGGAATGGATAGTGTTTAGATTGTGTGTCTGCAAAGGAAACTAGATGCCATTGACAATATTGCTGGTAATGCTTTCTGGTGCTAAAACAACTCTTACTGCACACCCTGCTCTCCTGGGATGTGCTATCCCTAAGAATGGAATTTTATAAAATAGAACTTTGATTTGTGTTGTATCTGACATTAGTCCAATTACCTCGCCAAATTCCAAGTGTGAGTAAACACAGTGTTGACCTTTACCCTCACAGCTTCTGCTGGAATAGATTACTTCTTGTCATATGAAGTATTTTATGAGGAAATGCAAATGTAAAACAGTAGAAATTATAAGTTTTATATAGTATATATTTATAGCAGGAGAGATATAATTCTGACTCTAAAGTATTTTTTTGAATACAAATATGCCCTCTAAATAGATAGTCAGACATTAAATTAAAAGCAGTACAAAAAATTTCCACTGAGCACGGGATCAAATCGAAATACTGGCCATATAGGAAATAACATGTTGAACATGCTATGAACTCACTACTTAAGTTTTAATTGGATTTTAGTTTTCTATCCAACTATTATCTGGAGATTTCCTCCACAACTGAGTCACACTGATAAAAAGCTGTCTATTGGATTTAAGGGCAGTCATCCATTGCTGTTTATGCACAGTGCTTTAATTTTATGTGGATGTTTTATGGATTACAGAAACACAAATAACACTTTATTAAACAAATTCAAATAATATGGAAGGTCAATGGATAAAGACAGAGTTGAACTCAAATGCAACCTCAGTTTAATAAGGATATGACAGTGAGAATCAGAAAGAGTTACCGCAATGTCTATAATGTAAGGATCAACTTTGAGACCACTTGGGTACAGATTTGTTTTCCACATACACGCCAGTGAAATATGCCCTGGGAGGATGGAGTGGGAGAGGAGTGGAGGGAGAAGCTAATATGTCAGCATTTCAGTTCACTGAGTTTCAAACTCTGCCATACCATATGCTACATTCCAAAATCAAAGTGACTTTTGCTACTCTGTACTGGTAAACTACTGAGAGAAATGGGATCCCGGTGAGCGCTGTGAAATTTGTCACATCTCCCAGGTGTCACACAGTAGTGTGTTAATAGTGTTTTTGATTGTTACTAACCCCCTCTACAAACTTAAAACTCCCTTATCCTACCCTACTCCCACTATCAATATAAACATATTAAGAAAGCTGCATGGACATAGGAAAGGTTAAAACTGGAGGTACAGACAAGAGTAGTCAGTGCCTTCGGGAAAAGAAGTGGAATTAGTCTAACTTTTGGTCACTTAAAAATTCAAACACTGTAATGCTAAATGCAGGATAGCTCTGGTGTTCTCAACATAAGAAGGGTATGGAACTGTTGGAGCAGCTCCAGAAGAGACCACGAAGTTGGTAAGAGGATGAAGCACCTCTCCTACAAAGAGTCTGAGTAAGTGGGGTCTGTACAGCCTGGAGAAGAGAAGGTTGCGTGGAGACCTCACTGCAGCCTTCCAGAATCTGATGGGGGATGTAGGGAAGTTGGAGAGGGACTCTTCATCACAAACTAGAGAGACAAAGATTAATGAGTATAGGCTGAGTGAGGGAAAATTTAGGCACCAGAACAGGATGCCCAGGAAAATTGAGGATGCTCCAACCCTGGCAGTGTTGGAGGCAAGGTTGGGTAAGGCCCTGAGCAACCTGGTCTAATGGGAGGTGTCCCTGCCCATCGCAGGAGGGGTTGGGACTAAATGATCTTTATGGTCCATTCCAACCTCTGAGCATTCTATGATTCTATAAGAAGATGTGGTGATTTCCTACTCACGTAGAGTTGTAATACATGAGAAACATTTCTCCACACTGACACTAAGAGTTGTGCTGGCCGTGAGGCTCCAGAGGCAGGAGTAACTCTGATCACTGATGTAGCTATACCCAAGTGCCACAGACATGCCCCCAACAAGATGCTTACTTGGGTTTGAATTTTTGGGATTCTTTTTTGTTAATATATATACAGTCTCCTACCCTGAGCCTCATCCCAGAGAGGAAATAATTGACATTCTCTTGCCAATGGTAGCCAATTTTCAAAAGCATGAGTGAGGGAGAGAGAGGGTTTTGAAGCTGTATTCAATTGTGATGCTTGATCCAGTTGCTTCTGTTCAAAGAACTATAAAAAGAATAACATAAGATGTTCCAGAATTTTTCCAGGCTAGACATTGCAATAAAAGGCAATTTCACAGGTAATAGAAATATCAGCCAGGGGATTTCAGAGCTACAGTATGCATATTTCCCTTCCCTCTCTGTTTAGCTGCATAGAATAAACCTTTTTTCTCTTGAAACTCAGGGAGAAAGTATGAAATGCTCATAACCACTGGTAACAGTGGTTTAGAGAGCTGCTTACATAAAAAAATAAATAAAGGGGCAAATTATTCATCAAACCCTTTGGGGCAGCCTTGAATATTGCCTTCTTCAGATTTCAGGGCTGGTTGAACTTAAGAGCCGTTCTTTCCTTCAAACAGTGCTAGTGAAACTCTTTGCCTAAGGGTAGGGAAAAGGTTTTCACTTATTTTTACAATAGGGATTTAGAGGTGTTCCTGATGTGATGAAACTGCCAATTTTAGACAGAAGTGCCCTTAATCTGGCAAGAATTGTGCAAAATTTCTTTATATGTAGCAGAAACATAACACCTCTCTCCTGACCTCTTCAACACCCCTCTGACCCTGTTCCCAAGGCGTTCCTGAGGAGACAGCCAGCCATGATGTATTATGTGCCTTTGCAAAGAACCGGATTGATGTGACCACCAAAGGAATGTTTCCTTTGCTGGAAGAACTGTGTTTCACAAGAGATTTTGTGTTCTTTTTCAAGTCATTTTTCAGGCATTATTATCATCATTAGTATTTAATGAATGTTCTACATGTTCAAATATGCACTATATTTATAACTTTCTGGCTGAGGTTATTTTGAATTCTTTGAATTTCCTGTAATATTTCATCTATTCATTACAAAAAGGCAGATGCAGGTTCCTTATGTCTAGTATGTACAGGAAAATCCTAAAGTTATTTCCCCAGAGCAAAAGATTCTTCATTCATGAGATAAAACACAGGTAGAAAAGTGTGTTTGTTTAGTCTGTCAAAAACTTGTAAAATATGCTCACTAGAAACTATATTACTGCTACATTAAGATATATGCCACTGCTATTACTCTGGAGAAGCCTACTCACGAGACTCACTCTGTTCCATTCTTCCACATAAACATCTGAAAATTTAAGTAATTAACTTTTTCAAATGAATTCTTAAACAAAAGTTTTCAGGGTTTCTTTGTACAAAACAAAGTACCAAAAAAAGAGCACAAACTCAATTTTCATCTGTGTGTACATTAAAGATTAGCACACGGCATACTCCACCCTCATCTGGCTGACACACCAGTGCTTTGATTCTCAGTTTACATTAGATATAGCTAGAATTGAAGGTGGGGCTGCAAATATGACCCCAGGAGCACAGATCTTTTTTCTTGTGCTTTTCTAACGTTGAAATTTGAGCAACTCTATATATTTTTCCTTTAATTTTACATACATTACATTTTGTGATTAAAGGAATAAAAGAAGCTTGTGCAATTAAGGTGTGTATGAGGGGAACTTGATACTTTCCATCAGTACTAAAGATCAGGCTCATAAATATCATGGCAAAGATGGCATCCTTCAGACAATTTGTAAGTCATTGCAGCTGGTTTGATTTAGAGTCCTCCAGAGGAAGACTTTAAAGACTAACAAGGAGATTCTGGCTCCTTGTAAAAAGGGCATGTGAACAAACTGAAGGAAGTGGAATACACTGACCTCCACAAATATCCATTCCTATTCAAGAACAACAAAAAAAGGAAATATGACAACCATTCTCTGAAGATACCAACTGAGCATTAAGAAGAATTAATGTTAGACTTTATTTTTTTGACAAAGAGGAATAAATCTCAAAGAGGAAAGGAAATCCGTAAGTACGGAAAAAAGATGTCAGCAGAGTAACATTCCCAAAATTGCCCTGTTGCTGGAATGTGGTCTGTCAGGTGGAATACAAACATGTTAGCATTATATTTTTGTGCACTCAGTAAGATTTCTAGGTACCATATAGAAAAAAACAGGCACAAAGCCTTTGAATTTCCTCTGTTGCAGCTTTTTCCCCAACTCAACTGGACAAATGACCAGCGCCATAAGTAGAAATGGTCATAAACTGGAAGTGATGGCATATGAATATTTCAGGGAAAGCTGATTGGAAGAGGACGTTTTCCTTCTAAAAATGCTCATACCTCTGGGTCATTTGGAACAACACTTTTCTTTTTTTTTTTTTCTTTTTTCTTTTTCTTTTTTTTTTTTTTTTGCATACCACATTAGACATTGTGGTTTTCATTATATTTTTCACTGAAACTAGAAACAGCTGCTGTCTGATGTCAGCTGGTATATGTGGTAGTAGTGTGGGTGGAGAAAGAGATTTCTTTTCCCTCACAAGAAAGACACAACTATGGAAAGTATGAGGTTATGGAAAAGTGTTAGCAGGTGATATAAAATGTTTACATAAAGACATAGATCCAAATTGCCTCTGAATGATTGCAGTTGTTGCATCTTTAAAGTACAAGGGTTAGATAACCACAACAGTGATTAGCAGAGCCAAAGAATCTATTTTCTTTGAAATTATAATCCCCAGGGAAGGATACTTGGCAAACATTCTTTTGGGCTGTGACAACCAACACTTGCCCCTCTGATCTATTCCAAAGCCACTGTGTAGAATAGGAGAAAAAAGCAGCAAGGGCCTAGCTGTCCATTACTCCCTTGTAATTATACCTTTGGCTTTTTCATTTCTCTTCTCAAACCAGGAATATTTTTAGAAGTGCCATTTAGTTATTTTGAAGTATTTTTGAGCACAGCACCACAACACAAAATTTTCTTGAGTTAGTTAATCCTATATAATGTTTATTCAGAGGCTTCCTGAAATTCATAAGTGGAAGTTCACCAATCTAAGCAGAAGCAGGCAACTATGCCTTCCAAACATCTACTCCTACTCCTCATGTGCAAGTACACTGCTCACTCTTGCTCCAACTACAAGGAACTCTAAGTGACAGTGCAGTAAGAGCAAAGAAAGGGTGGCAATTTTTCCACATAATGTTTAATTGATCTGTGGAACTGTTGCAAAGGTTATATGAGTTCAAAGTTGACCAAACTAATGAAAGAAAAAGATGTCAAGAATCATCAATACAAAGGCTCCATCTACAAGGAGAAGGTTTGTAAGCCACAAGCTGTTGGGGCCTATAAGAAGAACTTAGGCAATATAAAGGAAAGGTATGACTTCATTTATTTTTATATTCTTCACTGCACATTCCTCCTTATGGTCTTATGTTATTTAACATAGACACAGGTTCTGAAATAGTCTGTATAGACCAGCATAGGAGCAGGCAACTGGACAGCTGCTCTAACAAGGTATAAGAACCCAAATTTTAACCACTCTTTTTAAAGAAGGGTGTATGTTGGAGATGAGAGAGCTGTTGGATACTCTCTCTCTCTTTCTCTCTTTGACTTTGGAAGGATAAGCTGCCTTGTCACTTCTCCATGGGCCTTGGCAGGCAGACTCAGTCTTATTTTGCAAGGCAACTTTGCAGGACAGACTAGTCTGTGGCTTTCTTTATGCTAATTGGAATCAAATGTTACATGGATGGAGACACAGGAAATTTACAGATCATCTATGGAAGTGTCAGCATAGTTTTCTTGACGTTGTCTGTTCTTTTGCTGAGCCTGCCCAAGGATTGAGGCAGACTGGCTCTAGCTCCCAGTCTTAGAACACCTGGTTTCAGAGCATTGCAAGCTGGTCAAAAGAGGTTTCCTTCTGTGACTCCTGGATACTTTACAAGACACAAGAGTGCTGCTCTCTGGTCTGGACATGAGGACACATTCTTCTTGTGAGAAAATAAAGAAAACAAGTTGCTATTTCTCTGTTTTGAACAGCAGTAGAAGTCCAGCTCCTGCTGGGACCAGAGCTGTGCATTGCAGGCTGTTACACATCCCTATATGATCATTAATTCCTCTTAAGTACTTAGCCCTTAGGTACTTGCACTATGGTCCCACAGATATCCACGAGAGCGTTGAAATGAAATAGCATTATACCCCATGGGGGTAGCTGGATTCAACCAGGATCACCCCAGGCTTGTGGCCTCTCTCTGAGGGAGAAATTTGTTGTTTCAGCGCCAGGAGACAATGTAAGGAGAGCAGGGACACAGTGCTCTCTCCCAGCATGCAGATAGGCATGCACCACAAGGTGGGCTGTGAAATACAGATTGTAGCCCAGATTGGCCTTGGAGAAACAGAATGAAGGACTGCAGAAACCCAGCCCCTGGGCAACCTTCCCTCCTGCATTTTGCCAAGAGCTGTGGAAATCATAAAGCGAGACATTCACTTTGTGTAGAGCTACCCAACACGGCTATGAGGTTTGTGGGAAAAAAGCTAATGGCATCTCCATGAGCCCTTTAGAAAATCTAGGTGATTGTACACCCTCAGTTCAACAGCTGTATATCTCACAAACATTTGTATATTCATTCTAGTCCACTTTCCATTAAGGAAAAGCAACCTTCCTTTAATATGTAGCCTATAATTTCTATTGCTGAGCTCTCTTGAAGTGAGCATACAGCTGCATGCCAGTGACTGAAGACTAAGTAGAAACTAATTTCAGGGTTTGGCTCATGATGATTTTAAGAAGTCACACCTGGAGTGGAACTTCAGGTGCCAAAATTTTATCCTAGAGAAAATTTTTACAGCCAAGTATGAAACCCCTGAAAATAAGAGAGGGGAATGTTATAATGGAAATGCTGGCATAACTTCAACTACTGTGGAGCAGCCCAAGAAGCTGATGAAGCCGAGAGTTAAAAACAAATCAGCCAACTTTCACTCTGCTCAGATAAAGTAAGTCATGCTAAAACGTTTGACTGCTTCAAAAAAAGAAAAAAAGAAGTTCCCTTTACCTCTTCAGAAAATTATCAGCTACGAAAAACCAATCAAAAATAATGCAAATACAGTTCCAATTAAACTCTGCTTTGTTTTCTCTGAACCACATGATTTTTCTGTTTGGTAAAATAGAATGTGGGAAACTACCTTAAAAATGAATTTGACTAATCCTGGCTTGCAATTTGGGCTCTACCTATCCAGAAAAAGGCAGTACAGTCTGGACCATTCCCCAGCAATAGAGTGGCGACAGGCTAAATATAACCACACTTAGAGCCCCAGAACTGGCATTGAACACCAGGGACTTACAATAACACTGAAGCTGCTGCTGCTCCAGCAACAGCCGAGGCAAGGGCAGGGAAAGCTCTGTTTGTTTTTCAGCCGGGACTTCATTCTTTGCTCAGCTGTTTGCTATTAGGACTGGAGCAGTAGCAGTGAGAAATTCATTGCTGCTTGCTCTCTGAATCCCGACAGAGTAACAGCACAGATCCAACTAGCCAAATCCACAAATGATCAAGGGAAGGGGAAAAAGAGAGCAACAAGTATTGCGTGCTTGTCGTCGCGCTTTTACAGCACCTTTCATCCCTAAGGAACCCATTTATTGAGGGCCAGACTCTGCCCCATTCCTGCAGAGATGGGTATTAGTGAGTGCTGGAAGCTGGACAAGGAATTTCCTCTCACTCTTCTCTCCACCCTGCTGGTGGAATTGATGTGACAGAGAGGTATTCCCACCATCATGAGAGCTGCTTTGTCTCTGCAGCTGTTACCTGTCCTCTGCTTCTTGCCAGATCCTCTCCTCTGCCTATCTGGAGATAAATGGTGGGGAAACAAAGATGTTACTGGCATGGTGTTGCACCTCTCCACTCCTTAGAAGGGCACAAAATCAAGCACTAACTTGGTTAAATGAATCCTGATGCTCTGGGCTCTATCAGACAAATTTCTGCTTATACTGAGAGAGGTGTAAATTGAAGTGAATATCACTGTAGACATTTTTGATATCTTGTTTTGGAGGAATAGAAGAAATCTGAATTCATCTTACCAGCACATCTCTATTTAGATCAGTGCAGTGATTAACACTGTTCCCCACTGCTGTGGGTGTAGACTCTGCTCTGCTGGTATTTAGTGGAGAGCATAGATTTCAAAAGGGTTACACAGGCTGGGTAAAAAACAGAGTCTCCTTTCCAACACAACTTCTCCAGGGCATTTGCTACTTGGGAAAACTGCAACTGCTCTCTGGGACTCTGCTTTGGTGCAGTAGGTGAGAGCTACCAAAGTGAATGCTGTTTTTCAGAGCCGGCTTTCTGGCAGCGACAGAGAGAAGAGCTCTCAGTTTCCATAGAGAGTTCTGGAGGAGGAGCCCTGACTTGGGGTCCCTGGGTACAAAGGGTGATTTCTGCTAGTCCTGCTGCAAAGCACTGCAGCTGAACGACGGCTGCTGGATGCAGACAGCACGGGTAAGAGTTCATGCCTAGAAGCTGGTCACAGCAGTGGAGCTGATTGCTTTCATTCTTTTGCAGTCTATTTATGTTTGAAAATAAAAATGGTATGTAAGAACACAGGCTCCTTTCTGCCAGTATAGCTGCTTCCCCTTCTGGGGATTCCATGAGGTCTGGCTTGTGAGCTAAGTGATAAGATTTCCAGGACTGGGAATTTTGTTTTGCATTTCGTTACCTCCTTGTCCTGTTGATAATTATCTCATATGCAACAACAAATCACTCCCTGACCTCAGCATAACAAATTAAATACAGGACTTGAGACATGGGTTCTGAGACTGTCTGTCTGCTTTCTCCTGCTGCTCTGAAGTAAAAGAGTGTTTCCTGTGCAGCCTGCAAACCCTAATATCTATTGCCAATTGTCACCTGCGAGCCCATCACTCCCAGCCATGCTTTCTGATTACAGGGTGAGAGTCAAGCAGGACCCCATGGACTGACAAACTAGACATGAAGGAATTCTTGAGTACCTTAAAAAAAAACAAAAACAAAAACAAAAACAAAAAAAACCACCCACAAAACAGGCAGTAAATTATTGCCTCTATAAACGGAAAATCTGTATTGCTCACTAAGAAAAAAGTCATCACTAGATCTATGTCAGTATACACAACCAGGGCTTACTGTAAAAAGCATACATGCAGTTTAAGCAGTATAGACAAAATACTGATATTGATATTCAACACACATGGGAGAGAACTCCATGTGCTCTGCCACATTACATTAAAACAGGTGTTATGCTTACACTGAAATCTGAACTCCCTACAAAATCAAGCTGTGCATACTACATGTTGGCTTGAATCCTAGGCCAGCTCTGGATGGATCTAGCTGGTGAGGAGAATCAGGTGGGGACCAACTTCAGCTTGAGCCTTTCCCTGACAGGCAGGAGGGATTTTTCAGTGATACAAAAGAGGCTGGGAAAAAAAATTATTCACAGCTGTGAAAGCATGAGTCAGGCATCTCTCAGGAGGTAGGCTGCTCCTCCTTGTTTCTAATGCTTAGAACAACATGTTTACTTCTTCCTCTTCTTCCTTGTAAATATATTCTAATCATGTAGCTGTTCAGGGCTGGCTGTTCTCAGAAGCACACCTAGGAAAAATTGAAACCATTTGCAAGGAGTATCTGGAAATTAATTGAGAAATGCATGGCTGTTCACAGGCTGACACTACACTGCATTGGCAGACAGGGACTCTACTTGCACCTGAGAACTCCAGGAGCACATCTGTTGAAGGGCCAGGGCTGCGCTCCTGACCTGCAGACAAACAAGCCATGAGCTTCTGAGCCCTGAAGCTCCTTGGTGGAAAGAACTTGTGTCAGCCTGGGTTATGGCACCCTTATTCCCTGCAAAGACAGAAACAACCTGAGCAGTGAAGAAGCGGAAGAGAAGAGAGCCCACACCCTGTGTCACGCTCCATATATAGCATTACTACAATAATAAATATAGTGAACAAGAGCCCTAAGTAATTGGTTTTTACATCACTATCAGAAGCAGTTCCATTTTAATTTCTGCTGACAAGCCCACTGTGCATCTGCCAGTTTTGTGGAGTTCAGATCGTCTGACATTCTTTTTAATGCTAACACCGGCCCACATCTTATGTGATTTTTTGGCAAGCAACCATGAAAACTCACAATGGATGATTGCCAGATGTCCCAGAATTTTCTTCATGTGGAGTTACCTTTATTTTGCCCTGAACACCTGAATTTCTCAGTACTGAATTAGCCTTTCAGTAGACTTTTTTTCTCTTTTATTCCAAAAGTATCCATTTCACCCCTGAGAAATAACTGGAGGTTACTGTGCTAAGAAGGCACAGCAGGTATGAACCTCATTAATCTTGAGGCAGTGTGGTACGTGCCTAGCACAATTTTGGCACTGTGAAAGGAGGAAATAAAATCCTTTCTTCAGAAGCTGCGAACACCTGGTATTCTCTACAGGTTGCTACAAAAGCCCACCTCAGCTGTACAGATACAGAGCAACATGTGAGTCATCTTGACTTTCTGCAGGGAATAAAAAGAAAATATTGATCAATCTGCTGGTTGATATGTCTTCTCTGGTCCTCAGTTGGTTCTGTATGACACCTGAAAGTGCACTGTCTTCCATGAAGGCTTTGCCTAGGTTAAAAATTACTTACCCCATGAAATAAGCTGCAAACTGAAGACAGAGCTATGCTTTGGCAATCAGATTCTTGTTCAATCCCCCGAGCTAGGGAGGTTTATCTGCTTACTCTCCCACTGTGCCTCTTCAAGAACAGGAGCACACAGTGCAAATAATGCTGCCTATAGCAGTCAAAATGCTGCTAGACTGGTTTAGCCCTCAAGGGAAAATCAAGCAGCAACCCCCCTAGAATGTGCTACTATGTTGTACTGACAACATTACCTCAAATAATGTTAGAATATTTATGGCCCGTGGGGAAATAAAAAGTAAAGCTGATAAATGAATTATTAAATTAATATTAATTAATTAATATTTTGAACTAAGGTAATGAATTTCAACAAAACAAAAAGGAACAACACCAGAGCAGCCTTATCTGCATCACCTGAGACTCTTTCAATTGTTCCAGACCTCAGGCCCGTACTCTCTGGCCACACTACAAAGGGTCAGCAATGATTTGGCTCCCACAACAAACCAGCTGATGTATCCATAGCGTAGAATGATGTCTCAGCATCAGAAAATCTACACAGCTTTGGGAATGCTTAGTTTGAGTTTGCTGGGCACCAGGATCTATGCTTCTGAATGAAAACAGCCACATGTTAGTCTTGCTGTGATAACTCTGCCAGATTATAACCTTTTATTGTGAGTTAAGGAACTTTCCTTTCATGTCACAAATGTTGGTGCTTATTTCAAGCCTTACAGACACAGGGTGTGAATTTATTTTTACCACAAAGTTTTTCACCCTAATAGTTGCTTTTAGAGAAAAGCTGAAGAATTTGATGTAGTTAAAACTTAAGTTTCAAAAGATGAAAGGGCAGTAAAGCAAACCCAAGGGAGTTTATTTGAAGTTCAAGTTTTTTAGGCCAGTGATGTCATTTTGGGGAAGCTTAACTTGAACCAGGGAAAGGCAGGACATGGGCATGTCTGGGATTGGAGGTCATGAAGCAAAAATCTACAGCAGAGCATCACACTCAGGATGCCCCCCCCTGTCCTGCCAGGGGCTCCCATGGCAGCACACCGACCACACACAGACCAGGCAAGGCTTGTCAGGCCAGCCAACAGCCTCCAGCTGCTAGACCAGAGACAGAGGAGCAAGAAGGAACCACTTCCCACTGCCACCTCCCCCTGAAGGAGGCAGCTGCAATGCCTACAGAGATGTGAACAAGGTTTGGGGAATGAGTGCTCACTCCCCAGGTTAGGTACACTTCCAGGAAAAGCTGCACCTGGGAAAGTCTTTACTAGCACAGAGTGTTTGTTCACAGCATTATTAAGACTGAAGGCCAGATGAAGTCTCTAGCTCTGGAGGCTTTAGCATGACTACAGTTAACGGAAAAAAAATCTGTCCTTTTTATTCTGAAAAGAAGCTGATGCTGGCTTTACTGTAGAACTAGGCAAAGTTAATTTATTGTGTTCTTCCCTGCATGGCACTGTCGGCAAGAGAGGGCATCTTAGAAGGTCCCTAAGCAAAGCTGCTACATGAGGAATCCCAACCAGCAGAAGAAAAACAGGCCACAGATAGTGTTTTATTCCAGGGTAGCACCCACCCAGTTCATACTACTGATGAAGCCATCTCCTCTGCCCGAAACCAGCCCAACTCACAGGCTGTGTTGAATGCAGGTCATTTCAAATATTGTCAGGCTATGATATCAGCTCCCCCACATTGCCACTAAATATGGGTCACTTTATGTAGTGCTCTGTATTTTTGGACTGAGAATGGCAGTGGATTCACAGCCATGGAGCCAAAATATGAGCCTGACTGTGGAAGAATAAATGCATTTTTTTGTAGCAGCTTTGCAGCACACTGATAGATGAGCCAGATGATCAGGCCACCAAGGAGGGAGCTGATGCTCATTCCTGACTTTCCAACAAAGGATCAATAAGAAAATAAATAAAAATACCTCTCTCCATTGTCTCCTTTGTTTGTTCCCCTCTGTGGGAACAACGTGGGATCCTGTGGAGATGCACAGGTTTTCTCACCTGTTAAGGACTCAAACATATACTGTGCCTTGAGTTATGTGTTTGGAGTGTTTGGAGTATTTGGGAAATACTTTGCGCTCCCTTTCAGTCCCTGGGGACAGATGTTTCCTATTTGCTGGCTCAGTTTCAGTCTAAACATATGTAATCTCTCCATCTCTCTCTCTTCTAAGTTGAATTCATTCTCAGTTCCACAAAAAAGAAATCTGGGAGAGGTCTTTGGCTCACTGATCTCTCAACAGGAGAATGTGGAATACAAGACATGTAATAAGTGCTTGTAAGAGCCCATAATGCATTATTTCCTGTAGTCAGAATGTGAAGATCATTATCAGGGTTCTCCGCACCTTTCTTGACCACAAACACCCTCAGATGCTTGTTTGTCCTCTTTTAGGGTTGTCAGCTCTTTAAGTTGGAAAACCTTTTGGAAATTTCTCTTTCAAATTTCAGTTTGGGATGATAGAAACCTTCTCCCTGCTCCTAGACACACCTCCACCCGTGCAGCAGCTTAAGCTGCTCAGACTCCAGCCAGGCCCTTTTGTGGATTCAACTGTGTGCTGCCCCACCACAGGCAAAGCCTTCCTGGAGCCTCTCACTATCAAAGCCCCCGGAGCCGCTGCCAGGCTATTCTGCAGTGCCATCTAGTGAGGCAGGCACAGCTCCACACAGCTCCCTGCTGAGCCCTGGCACATCAGTCATTCCTTATGCTTTTTCATTTTTCACTAAGGATCCTCATCAGGCCGTGATACAAGCTGAGGTTGCAAAGAGGATGGATCTGAGGAGCAAGAGAACTGGAGGTGTGGGAGAAAAGGACATGGGAACACAGCTAAGAACAGCGTGAGGATCATGTTACGGGTGTGTGCTCTGGGAGGGAGAATGAAGAGAAAGGAATTAAATTAACAGAAGAGCTGAATGAATGAAAGTAAAACTGAAAATGGGGGTGATAGATGATACAGTGAGGCAATAGGATATGAAAACAGTTGAAACACTTATATCTGCTGTGGCTGTCCTGGGAAGTTAAGACGGGGAAATGGGAATGACCAGGCTTCAACAGCAGTACTGAGAAGCTGGGAGAAGCTAGTATCAGACTGGGACAAGTGGAAATTCATGGAGATTTACTGAGGATGGAGCCTGTGGCAAGTGACAAAAGTAAGTGCCGAATGATGACTATGCATGTGTGTCCATATTCTGGTTTTCAATTTGATTAAAGATTAAATAAACTGAATGTATACATGCAAAGTGCATCCAGTACTTACATTACTTTATTAATATATAATCTAAACCCTATCTTATACTGTAGATCCAGCTCTGAGCTCTCCAAAATTGGTAAAAGTTGGAGAGGTTATCTATGCCTCCTAATTCACAACATGCCTTTAAATGAACAAATATTCTCCCTTGAGAGAAGTCAAGAGGGTGTGGGAGGGGAATTGTCTGTAGGGGACCATGCTTGCCTCTTTTTTATAGTCAGGAGATGTAAGGAGACAGTGAGCTCATGGCTAAGGCCAATGAATGGTGCCACAGAGCCAGACTCGATCTCTTCTTTTCCCCAGTGTGGCTGGGGGACACATCCAGACTTTTTGGTCAGACTTTTCTCAGGTGGTGCTTAATGTGTGATATTTGCTTTGGGGTTCCAGACTGGAGATCTATGGACGCGACTTGCTGAAAGGCAGTGATATAAAGCTATAAAAAAACATCATGAAGAATTCCCACACTGAATCACTGCTCAAGACTATACCATAAAACCATCCTGTCTGGAGGGCACCTATATGCCAAGAAAACCATCAGCTTGCACAATGGCAGTTTCTGGTTTTCTTATGTGTTGCCAAACAATTTCCACATACCCAAGCACAGCTCTACTTTTTCAGAAGGTAGATGTGCCTGTGGTCTGACTGCCATGTTTTTTCATGTAGTTTTATGGGGCTAGGAGTCAAAGTTCTAATAAATGTAGCAGCATGTAAACTGATCTTTTAATAAAACTGCAGTTATTGGGAGGGAAAAAATCTTTTTCAGATTTTGGAATAGTCTGTGTTGTATTTTCCATTTTGCTTGGACAGAAATGTGAAGTGGTGGCTGCACTGAGGAAGAAGAAAACAGCCCCTTACAGCCCTTAACTATATCTCCAAACACCTGAAAGAATACCACAATTACTCTCTGTTTTCAGTTCAGTAAGGAAAGGAACTCCATGTACTTCTAAGTAGCAAAAGGAAAAACAAATATTAAAGGGAGAAAAGCCACAATAAACTCATGGGGTATTTTCCATCCTGTGGGGCTGGCTTTTCAGTATTTACATTACATAATATACAGCTACTAGAATTACTATGTCCTAATCCAGAGAAGCTTCCGGAAACCAAATTATTTAGTGGCTCGGCATGCATTCTGACCCTATCATTTGAAACACAAGCTAATAATATAGAAGTTTATTCTACCCAAGGGTATGTGCATCCATCCTACTTGAAATTTATTTTTCTGTGTGATAGATTCATCTTGATGGGCATGTTTAGAGAGGCTTTCTTTCTAGGATAATTGGACAATTTTGGTTTGGGGGAATAGAGACATTTTAAAAGAATCCTAAGATAGTGTAAAAAAACTCCAGAGATCTGGCTACAAAGAGCTGAAGCCTGAGAAAATGAGCAAGACAGAAAGAAGAGATGAAATCATCAGTCTGCAGTGAGCAAGGGGCCAGCTTGCCTAGGCTGTGGTTGTCACTGAGAGAGCCATGGTCGACATAGTTGCCCCTTGCTGCCTACAACATACAAAGCTCAAGACCATTGGTCATTTGCAATGCTTGAGGTCACCACGCTTCCCTCCTGTTTTCCCAAGGAACTCTTGCCATGGAGCAGTGAAGACCTGCCCATGAAACCTCTAGGGCTTGGAATGCCTTTACAGCTGACAGGGAATCCAGCAGCCTGAAGCACAGCATGAAATCCATGGCCAGTAGATTTTGCTATTGCAACTTAGCATTTAACTCCTCAGAGCATCACTCACCACTCATGCCTGAGGCCAAGCAGGACAGCTAGGGCAGCTAGGTTTACACAACAGTGGAGATTTCCTGCTGCCTGCACATTCCTCTCTCCTGACTGCCTGTAATGACGGTCCAAGGCAATATATTCACCAGTTCCCAAATATCACAGCAATTTTTCCACAATTTACAGCAACAAAAAGATGCATTCATTTGCCTTATTTGGCCATACAAATATACATTTTTTTTTCTCAGAAATATCTTAGGGCTTCTGCTCACAAACTACTAGTAAACTGTTATATACTACTGTCCAAAACCTGAGGCATTATGTGGACAAATTTTACCAGAAATTCGGGTGTCAGCTTGGACTGCATCACCAAGCTGCTACTTTGTTGTAAAAAACATTTTTTTAAAAGTCCATTTTCAGAAATCCATCTTCAGAAGAGGAGAGGAGTCCCAGATTGTAAGAGTTTCCTTTTATGCTCAGTCTGATTCAGGCTGACTCTTTATAGCAGCACAGGGAATGTCAGCGTGCCTATTCACATACATCTCCCACTGATCCATAAAGCATCAAGTCCCTATATCACAGTGATCAGAGACAAATCATAAGGAAAAAAAAAGCATCATCACAATGTGGGGAGGCAGAGAGGAAGCAGGGAGAGGCAATGAGCAGCTCAAGGTGGACTGTATGGAGGGTCAGTTCCTCCTTGGTTTATAGAAACAATGCAGGAAGGAAGCTGGAGAGGGATATGAGAGGTCTTTCTGTGCCAAAATGACAAGCTTCCTTACCCTGGTATAAGGTTCTGCAATAACAGTGATTCCCAGCTATTGATGTGTGATGGCTTTGGGGATCTGAAACTAAAAACCAATTTTTTTTCCTTGGTGTAAAAACTATCAGTGGTTCTCTGCTTTTTCCTGAAAAGTTCAAAGTAAAATCCCTGTTTGCAAGATTTAAAATAGACAGTCTTTACCCAGACATCTGTTTCTACTTACGACAAAATGACATCAAGAAAGGATACTTTCTTTGCACATTCTTCAAATCTTACCCCCATTCCTCCTACCCCAAAACTCACTTGGGCTGGTTTCAGCCTTGCAAAGAGATTTCCTGACTGTCTCAGGAGCTGACAGCTACTACAGAATGACTAATAAAGTGTGTATCCAGTCAGGGTCAAGTTTGGGAATTTCATGTTTGTGGTGCCAGCAGCCCAAAACATCACTAGACTGGGTCACCTAGTCTCTATGTATCCAAGTAATGCCCTTCTTGAGGTCTTTGTCTGTTTATCAGGCAGAAACATGACCTGGCCACTGATTTATCTTTCCAGAGCATCAAAGTTAGGTTCAGAAGCCAGCAGAATTGCAAGAGGATGGCATTCAAACATTTATTCACCACAAACTGCCCACAAACAAAGTTAGAAACCATCAAGTGTCAAAACCTACAGCTGAAGAGTAACTTAGTTCTCTTAGTTGAGTAACTTAGTTGGATTCAAAGATTCCCAGAACCAGTTTAGCACCAAGAATAAAAATAACAGTTTTAAATTAAATAAAAAAGAAAATCTGATCACAAAGTGAGATTTTATCAAGCAAATCTCATATCAGTAAAAAGCTTTTTGCTAAGATCACCTGTCATACAAGGACTCAAATGCCTCAAAGTCTGAGAACAGAACATTAGCTGACAAAATCAGAACTTGATCAAGTAAATTGAAAAAAAAATTGAGACAGACAGTTTTATTATATGATGATTTGTATCTTAGCATAACGTTACTATTTTCTGGATGATTTATGCTGTCCTAGGAAAACTCTGGTGTGCAAAATGTTCAATCAAAAGATATGAGTTCAGTCATTTCTCTGAGCCTGGCATAAACAAAGGTGCTCTCTGCCAAATGGACATAACCAGGCAAGATCTTTGACATTCCTACTGCAACAAGTAATTATTATTTCAGTTTAATATATGACAATACAGAAGAAAGGGCCATCATTTACTTTGTTAGGTATGGAAGGGGGAACTTTGTCCTTCAGAGAAGAACAACTTATTAGAGCTGGTTTTAGCACACATGCCCCAGAGTTTGATCAGCACAAGAGTATGTTCATGTTTAACCCCATTATGAGAATGCATCCTCAATTCAATAAATTTGTTTTAAAGCAAAATTTTCTACCTACTGAAGCCTCACTATGGGTTCCTACTCTCAGGGAAGTAAGGGGGACATTTACCCTAATATCCTTGGAGCAGGAAAGCTCTGTTTCTGTCCAAGAACCACTATATGTTTTCTGGTGATAGAAAGATTTACCAGTTTGTATTTTGCCTGATCTACAATCAAACATTAAGATGAGTCTGGAGAATTAATTCAAGTTACTAGGACAGATAAAAGGAAAAAGTTAAAACGTGTTTTAGGTCTTAGCTAGCTTTTAACTGCTAGCTAAGACACCAATCTTCCCCAAAGTTATTTATGCCCTCTCTGGAGAACTTGGTGCTAGCCATGAACTGAAAAGATATGGAGTGTCACACGGATTTGGGATGTAGTTCAATTAGGCAACATTCACATTTCATTAGAAATGTCACTAGTTTTTTCAGCAGGTATTTGTTAATCAAAGAAAGGAGATTGCCCTCCGAAAGAAATACTGCAATCTCCGTTTTCTTACACCCATTTTTAACATTCCCCAGTTTAGAAAGCAGAATATCACAACACTGCTGCTGTTAAAAGAAGAAATATCAGGTCACCAAGTTATCTAATAACCAGAGACACTGATAACTGTTTTTTTGCTGAGAGACTGCATATCTGACTAACTGGTGCTCTGATCCCAGCTTCAAAAGTATCCATTGACAACAGCAGATTCTTAACTCACCCCATCTCTATGCAAATGAAGAAGTTTGACACCCAGCAAAGTAAAAAAAGCTAGTCTACAAAAATAGTCCCTCTTGCAATATGAAAAATAGATAAAAATTATTGGGAATAAAATGTTTCCTTTCAACAGATGTGGGCAAACCTGTCCAAGCATGTTTTACTGAAAAGATAGAGTTTGGAGCAGCCCAATGGTAGCCCAATGGTAGTCTGCAATTTGTCAAACAAAAGACATTTCATCAGAACCAAGCCATCTTCACCCTCCACATGCCAGATATTACACATATCTTGCAAACTTACATGTCTCTTTCTTTTCTTCTTTCATAAAAAAAAAAAAAAAAGAAAAAACAAAACCAGAATCCCAGACCCAAAAGGAAAATATGGCTGAAAGCAGCAGCCATGTGTGTAATGAAGAAGATCACCCCCTTCAAAGTGAGGCATCAGCAATGCTGCTGTGGCCGCTTTGACAGCTCACCTGCAGGGCTCATCAGTGTTTCTCTGCCCTCCCAGCCACCAGAGCACGGCCTGGACCTCCCTGGCCTCTCACAAGAAAAAGAAAAAGAGCTAAGGAGAAGTGCAAAAGGGGAAGAGGCTGTTCCTTTATCGAGGGCAGAGAGATTTGCCTGGCAGCACTGCAGCCCAGCGGGCTCTGTGGGCCTGCAGGAAGCTCCCACAAGTAGCTCATGGTCTTGCATGCCCAGGGAGGCTCAGGACAGCCTGTGGCCTCCTGCCAGGTAGAGAAGCAACAACCTCATTTTTTGAATGCCACCACTGCTCTGAAGACAGGGTCTGCTTCTGAAGTGCAGATTTATTTCTGCCTGTAAAATTGCATGGCATAATTACAATTTCTAGACTAGTTGTGAATTTAAATATTTACCTAGTACTACAGTAAAATTATCACTCTGGAGGATCTTCTTCACTTTTTTTCACATGTATGATCACTTGTCACAAACGTGAATGTGAATGTGTCAGAGGGACATGAGCATGGAGAAGAAATTCAAAGCTAGAATACTTTGCATTCATACACATCTTTCTTTAGCAAAATACAAACCCCAGTGAATACACAGCTCCAAATCCCTGCATTTTTACACCCCAAAAAAAAACTGCACCTCAGTGTGTGCTCTGCAAATGTCACCTGTGAAGGGAACACCACAAGTCAGCCTGCAGAATTATGCAGGCTTTTTGCTATTTACCTCCTACAGCTCACTATTCTGTGCCATCTGCCTGAGGTTTAGACCCAGGCATCTGCTCTGTGTTTCCATGGTAAGGATTGAGTTTGATCTCTCTTGTGCAGAGATGTGGTGTGCAAAGAAGCCACTGCCTCATTGTTTGGTATTGATTTTTCATTAGATCGGCAACGCAGTGGTGTGTGTGTGTGTGTGTGTGTCTGTTTCTGTTTGAATCCTTTCAACTGGTGTTTCTTACATCACCCCCTTGGGATGACAGTAAACATTCTTCTCACATGACTGGTGCCTTGTACTTTCTGCAGCTCTCTGGTGCCGTATTTTTTTTAGGACTTTAGCCCTTCCCCATCCTTTTCCATCCCATTACAAAGGAGAGTAAAGGTTCACTGGGTGGATTTCCAATAGGGCGGACAAATTTATTACCGCTAATAATATTTTCAGATACAAAATTAAATCAGCTGAGCAGCCAAAGCTTCTGACTGAGGTAGGAGGATCCCACATTTGGGACTATGCTTTTGCTCTGTGTAACACATCAGCAGTCCCCAGTCAGAACTCAGTCTCCTCCAGCCAAGAACTCAAGAGGAGGAGCATGCAGATGGCTCTGCAGCCTGGCTCCTTGCAGGCATTTAGGGCTCCCCTGACACCTGAGAGCCTAGAAGGGACAAGGAGGGCAAGGCAAGAGGAAAAGAACAGTGTGGGAGAAACAAATCTCAGTTCCCTTGACACCATGAGCAACAAGGATGGGAGAAAGTTAGATTCTCTGAAAGAACGACCAGCTGTGTTGGCTCAGGGTGCAAACAGGCTGACACTTGTGGCAGAAATGGTTTCCAGAGTGACACGTGGCTGTGGTGTCACAGCATGCTGTTGCTCTGGTTTGTTCATCATGTCTTTCTTTGCTTCCCCTGCAACACTGAGTACTGGCAGCTGCTGACAAATGAGAAAGGTTTCCTACAATGGCAAAAATGTCTTATGTTTCTCTTCCCCTCTCCCTCATCCATCACACCCACTTTTCCTCACGTTGCAGCTCACCAACACTCAAGTTTCCCTGATCTTCATCTGCTCCCAAGAAAGTTTCCTTTTTTGGGAGCAATTCAGTGGTCACAACCAGAGGGACATCCCACAGACAGCTCCAGCTGTGAAGCTGTGGCATAGAAATGATGGGGTAGTGCCAAGAGATCATCTTATGTTGTCTGTATATCAGAGGGAAATTTAACACATGACAACACCCTGAGATGTGAATTTCTGGTGAAGCATGCCTTGTCTTGCCACACTGCTGGCTCTGGCAGGATTTTAACCTTATGGAAAATGTTTTAATAGATGTCATTCATGGGATTTAAATTTTTTTTTTTTTAATGTTGCTTATTCTATTATTTGGCACACAAAAGGTTTAAATAAAACTTCTGCAATGTTAGGCAGCACCTTACTGGTCCATTACAGAATGTGGGGTATTGTTGCTTTCTGCTAATGAAATGTACCCTGCAATGGTTCATCACTTAGGTGAAAAAGAAGATTTAAGCCAAAGCACATTCACTGTGAGATACAGGGTTATTTTCATTTCCTTTTTGCCAGATTTTGAAAGTATTTAAAACCAGCTATAGATCAAGTTTTTTAATGGTATAATTTTTTTAATGCTCCTGACAGAAGATAGGAGTCATGCTAAATCCAGAGTATCTGTACCAATTAATTCTAATGTCTGCACATCTTGAGAGTATATCTATTAGAGATGAGTAACATTCATAGTTTAATTGTAGACATTTGCTATTAATATTTGTCTGTTTTTGCTTATGACTCAGGGTACTTTACTGCCAGAACACAGTTAAAAACCCCAAAAGGCAGTGACAATGAGTGCATTTATTACACTGAGAAAGCAAGGAAGGGGAGGGAAATGGTAAACTCATTTTGTGAAGTTATGGCTATTTATTATGAGTCATTTTATTGTTTGTCTCACTGCATTACCTTGCTGGAATCTCTGCTGAGCTTCATGCTGAGAGATAGCCCATGACCTTGGGAGCCTTCCACCCCAGTCAGGCACAGAGTGTCTCTGGGGGAGACATGAAAACCCTGGGAAGGACTGCTCCTGTGGGGCTCAGCCAGGGCAGTGGGGTCTAGGCAGGAGCTCCAGCTCACTCCAAGAGCACACAGACACTGCTCACAGTGATGAGTCTGTCTGATGTCCCACAGGCTGCTGCAAAAGGGAAAGTGGCCCAGGGAGGAAGAGGAGCTCCTCCCACTCAGAAGCAAAAGAAGGGAAAAAGAATGGTGCCTCCTACTCCTGCTATAAGCCTAATCACCCTCCCTAAAAGACTATTCCCTCATTTACTTGTAAGGGACAATTCCAGAACTGTGTCTGCAGTTAAGCTTGAATGGAAAATTAAAATAAAACTGTTGGATATCAACAAGTAATGTCTCTTTTTCTGACCACACCTCATTTCAAGGAGTGGTATCTCTCTAGCAAGATGCAAAATATTAGAGACATCAGAAGAAGCAAAGGAAACTCATTTCTACCTTTTAGCATCAGTGAGGATTGCCTGACACTCTGTTCCCCATTCTTCTGAGGTGGGATTTGTTTTATTCACCCCAAAGGCAAGGGCACAGCACAGCCATGTGCAGCAAGAGAGCTATTGGATGTCCAGCTCTAGCCAGATTTCTGTAGTGTCTACAGCCTGTTTTCCCCATCACACAGTCATTTCTTCCTTCATGTCCTGAAATAAAAAATCTGCCCCCAAACCTACACAACAAAAGCTGCCTTCTGTGCCTTCTGTCTCATTTGCTTTCCACATTGGCCTCTATAGACTTGGAACCTTGATGTCTCCTTCAAGTCTCATGAAATGCCAGGTAGTAACTCAGAGGAATTTTTTTAGCTCAAGCAATTATAATATAAATATAAATATAAATATAAATATAAATATAAATATAAATATAAATATAAATATAAATATAAATATAAATATAAATATAAATATAAATATAAATATAAATATAAATATAAATATAAATATAAATATAAATATAAATATAAATATAAATGTAAATATAAATATAAATATAAATATAAATAATATAAATATAAATATAAATGAAAATATAACTATAAATGTAAATGTAAATATAAATACGAATGTAAATATAAATATACATGTAAATATAAATATAAATATGAATGTAAATATAAATACATGCAAGGAAGTAAAACAAATTGGTCCAAAGAAATGCTAAAGTGCAGCACACAATCATTCTGATATTAGTGAAATATAAGAAAATAAAGCAAGTAAATGCGTCCAATTGACTGGAATGACTTGTGGGTTACACAACCTCTGACTGGGCTGAGGATTTCAATGTGTTTGTTTCACTGAGTCATGAGTGTATCAGGCTCCCTGGGAAAGGCCAGCCAAAGGAGATCGCTTCTGTCTTTTCTTCTCCTTCATTCCATTGATCATAAACAATTCCCGTACATGTTCTTAAATGGTACAAACCAACAAGAATTGGATTAGGTTCACAGGGAGAGCACCAACATCCATAATTCTCACTGCTGTCTTTCCTGTCAAGTTCATTATCTCAGCATAGCTGTTCTGTTGTCTTCTGTTTCTATTTATATGGGGTTTTTTTTGCCTAAATCGCTTCTTGCATTGATCCAGAGATTTGGTAACCATAAATGAGATGCCTCAGAGACAGAAAGAGACACTTTATATTTTATTTTTTTTGCAGAGCATTAAAAAAAAAAAAAAAAGACAACACAAAACCAAAACAAAACAAGACAAAATTTTAAAAAAACTCCTCTTCAAAAGAGTGTTAAATTTGCAAATACATCCTGTCCCCATCTTTTATGTGACTGACTAGGATTCTCAGAGTGTGCTGGGAAAGGCAAGGCTGGGTACTGTGACACTGTCATCCTTGAAGTTAGGCTTTGCACATGTCAGACCCTTATGGTTGCTGGGACAGAGGGCACCTTGCAACCAAACTGCAGCTCATGATTCAATATGCCTTCACCAAAATATTGCTGAAAATCATTTGATCACAGAGGTAATCTGAACATCTCTTTACTTCCAACTTCTAGATCTCACTGAGATAAATAGCATTATTTATTAAATGCTGATGTTATAATGATTATCTATAATACCTGTTTGTTGAGGTTTTAATTAAAAAAAATAAAAACATTCACATTGCAATCTGCCTGCAGTTCAAAGTTTAGGCCTGCAAGTGTATGGTCAAAACATGTAAGCATAAGAACACAATGTTTGGGTACATTTATAGGTAAAGAACTAAAGGCTGACAGAAGAACAGAAATAAGCAGTTGAGAACATCCTCTGTACATGTTTTTCAATAGATCTGACAATGGTTCATAGGCTGTAAATATCTTAATGCTACAAAATGCACATGTACATGATTTATTTGCTTTATGATCAGCATTGTTTTTAATTGGAAATTTACAGTATGAAGTTAGAGTGACTAAAAAGATATCATAGCAATTTTTGTAAAGGACTCAGTCTTTTCTGATTAAAAAGTTTTTCTACTGAAACTTCATTAACTGGTCTCAGCCTTTGACCCAACTTGGTCTTAGCTCTCTGTCTGATGTGCCTTAAATTTTGGAAGAGGCTGAAAAGAAGTCAATATAGGTGTTTTCTCCATTTCTATTCTGAAAGAAAATAAATAGCATGTAATGTGCTTATACCTTATGATGCCAACAAAATGCTGTCCTTGTTAGCTTCTCTCAGAAGAACACGGCCAGCCCCATTTTGTGCCAAGGCTGTCAGCAGCAGCATGGTCAGGCTGTGCCTGTGCCTCCCACAAGGCTCATGACAAAGCTCACTTGTTGTCTCCAGCCTCTCACATGCTGGAACTCACACCTGGACAGTGGTTTTCCTGCAGAAGATGAAATTGGTGTTTCCCAAACATCCTACTGCAAAGTAAACAGGACAAGATTGAACACTCAGTCCAGCCTTGAGAATCTAAGTCCTGTCCTTTTGTTTTAAGTCCCAGTGCCAAGGTGAGGTAGGAGGTGATATGTCAGACTATAATCCCCCATTGTAAAACAGATGACACCTCCCACTTTTAGGATGTAAGGCTGGAATTTTGAGGGCAATTGTATCTGTTGCACACCATCATTGCAGGCATTGCATGGCTGAGGTGTTTGTGCCTCTTGTGATTCAGTGGGAGAGTTTCTTAAGCCACTGCTGAGAGTGGAGATTGTTCACTGTGTCTCTGTACAGCAAGCAATGTGGGTTGTCCAAGGTAACAGCGCTGTTCAGTGTCCTGAAGATTTCTCTACACTACTTTGTTTCAACTCTCCTTGAGCTGCAGCAACTACATTTGCCTCGTTACAACATACTTTTTCACTTCCTATGGTGAATCCTAAAAGCTTCAGGTTCAGGGTAGACGCCATAAAGACATACACATCCATCTCCCCTGCATAAGTAATTCCCAATTCAGATGCAACTCCTAACTCTAGGAGTTCAGCTCTATTTCCACTTGCACAACGCATTTCCTGATGGAAAAAAGTAATCACCCCAGACTTGCTGGGTTTATTTTTATTACAGCTTATACAGAGCCACAGATCTGCCAGGTATCCCTCTTCTGAGGAGCGAATAGAGATGGCACAAGCCCATAGTTTAGCAACAGACCCTAAGTGCACAAGATCTGGACTAGAACTAAGTCTTGCTTTCTAGCAAGAGTTCCAGAGACAGGCTTGCAAGCTGAATGATCAGTTCCTACTTTTCTGGTTATCTCCACAGCAAAAGAGAAAAGTAGAAATCTTCATTGCGCACATGCAAAGCTCTGGCACTTGATATGTTTTCAGAACTGAAGAAACAGTCCCTCAGGACCTCTTCTATTTGGCAGACAATATCTTTTTCCTGCATGAAATTAAACTAGATACAAACATGGGACTTGTGGTTGCTGCAAAGGAGAAACCCTGTACCACATAGTTCATTATTTGGGGTTGATCAAGATCCACTCACCTGGGGTTCTGACAAATCTTCAAATGGGTTTTCCCCATCTTGACTGGGAAAATGAAACATCAGAAATCACTCCTGAAATGGTCTTCTCACAAGATTTCTGACCTATTCCTGCAAACTCCAGAAATTTGGATGGTTCAAATAAAGGTAAGCTGAGCATTCAACTTTGTACCTTCCAATCATGGAATCTTGCCTCTCCACACTGTCACCCAGTGCTGACCATCATATGGTTGCATTAAATTAACTACACTTCAGTGGTGGTATTTGCGGGTTGAGCAGTAAAAATCAGGTTTTCAGTGGAAAACAATAGTAAATTTCCCTCCAACAGTATCCACATAAAACCTGATTATTTTGTACAAATTCTCTTGAAGAATTTTTACAAGTGTTTTTCCACTTTTTATTTTAGAAAATATTTCTTCTACACACACACAAAAAAAAAAAAAAAAAAAAAAAAGTTATAATTATTTTTCTGTAAGCTCTGGATTCAAATATATTAGAATGGAATTAGACAGTATGAAAGAAATCTGTATTGTGCTCATTTCAGAAATGTAAAATGATAAAAAAGGGCAATATTTTTAAGGGCAAAAATGGTAAAAATGGGCAATATTTTTAATGTGGAGCATTTGGACAACTAGCAAAAAGGAAGCACTACGCTACTGCATTTGACAGAAGTCACTAAACTTCTGTACAACTTCTAGGTCTTCAAATGCTTTTTTTAGTTGCAGAACAGCCTCTGAATATAGATTTTAAATGTTCATCCCAAATTAATTAAGAAGGAAAAGATGAATAATATATTCCTCCTGAGACTGCCCTAACTTAGCAATTTGTAGCACAGAAAGAACATCACGCTGGTCTCTGAGCCTTTGGCATGTTCCCTATAGAGAGCCTCTGTACCAGCTGCAGTCACATTGCCCAAGGCAGAAGAGTTTCAAGGTGCAGAAACTTCCAGCTTTACTGTTTTCCTGGAAAACACATAACTACTATTTGTACTTTTACCAAAGATGAACAAACAAAAGAAGTTGCATCCCACATTGAACTAAAACCAACCCATGGTTTCTTCCTGAATTTCTTCAGCTGAACCAGATTTGTGTCCTGATAATGTTATGAAGTCTTTTTGATTTTAGAAGTCCAGGATGCCTTTCATCCCATAACCTGTGGTTGTGTGCTGTGAAGGATCAGCCAACAGCAATAGCCATACTGCCTCGCTTTCAAGGAACAGCACAAACATGCCCAAACCCCCTCCCCCCAAATTCTCCTTGCAGAAGATGCAGCTGGATATTCCTGGTGCATATGATTTGTCAGGAAGACTGAGGTATCTAGAGAAATAAACCAAAGCTTGGATATTTCACAAATTTTTCAGAAAAAAAAAATTTCTTTTGACATTATTTTGACAGATTTGATTATGTTTTGCAAATGGAAGATTTGAGGATGCAGGAAACTTAAAATTTGCCTTTTATTCTTCCTGCTCTTACAAAACCAAAGCAAACAAATATAGGAAGAGCTCTGTGACCCAGGAAGGGTTAGGATGTAAATATCCACAGGTTCTGTACCGTGAAGTATATTCTAGCTTGCTCATGGCCTGGAAAATAAACACACTTGACCACAGTAGTGCTCAGGAGCTGGTTGTTGGATTAGAGCTGCACAGCTGAAATGCCACAGTGAAAAAAGTGTTATCTATAATACAGTGGTAAACAGAAGGATTTGCTATAAATTTCTGAGTAGCTGAAAGGTCAAGGAGGAAATAAAAATGTTAACTTGGTTATTTACTTTGTTAAGTCAGCTAGGAAGATTTGAACTAGACATTTTGGTTGTTTTTCACTATAAAGCATGTCCAAGTGTGTTAAGGAGTTCTCAGCTTTAAAAGCACAATATGCATGAGAAAAATGCTTTTTTAGATACGGAGAAAAGCAGCACTTTTCTAGAGAGAATTCCTCCTGAGGAATCCTTTAGAACTGGTGGTCATGTCGAGTGCATTTGTGTCTGCTTGGGGTTGGGTTCAGCTAAGCTATTTAGTTATCAATACAACTCCCACAGGTAATGGAGACTGCTAGACCTCTTCCCAGAATTTCACCGGTGATTTTAAGAGCCATCAGTATAATCAGGTGCTCAACACCTATTTTGGGGCACAGAACTGTTAAATATTCTCTAGACCCAGACTGGATGCCCCACACACTCTTTTTGAGCAGGGTGGAGGGAAATAGCAGAAGGCTTGGTGCAGAGTGAACATGAAGTCTAAGAACACTAATATAACAGACTAGTATGAGTTTTTGCAGAGGTTTTCCTGTAAGCAAAGTAATCTCATGGCAATCTACACAAACTGATCATGTTGTTTTTGTTGTCCCCATAAGAGAGCCAAAACCACTAACTGTTTAACCACTAACCTCTAACAGCAAAAAAAAAACCAAAAAAAAAACAACAGAAAAATCATAGGATTTTTTTTTATTATTATCTGATTTGCTGATTTGTTCGGCTATTTCAAATTAAAAGATCATGAAAATACACTACAAGAAAACTGCATAAGAACTAACACATCAACATCATGGATACTTGTAAAAGTGAATGCACATTATATACCTGCAGATTTTTAAAGCTCAGTCAGAGGTATTTCAGTAGGTGAAATGTAGAGGCATCCAGTACACTATATTCAGTTTAATTCACTTATGGAAAAATCCTTTGGAATGTAATGAGTGAAGCCCAAAAAGTGCAATAGAAATATTATCCAACATCCCTCCTATACAATTATACAAATTGACTTTTGAATTCTGTAGGAAGACTATCACTCTATTAAAATCTATCATATTTTTTTCCATAAGGACCATGTGCCAAAGTCCATATAGCTATTCCTGCCCTCTCCTCCGGGAAAAAAAAAAACCTGTGACCTTCTATATATCCATTTTCTTATAATTGATTGATACTAGAAAAGAGAGAGCTTTCCTTTTCTTTGGACTTAAGGGTATTTGGAAAGAGACCCCCTGCACTCCATCCAAGAGGGCTCAGTGATGTGAGAAAGGAGACCGCCAACACAAGTGCTCTGTAATATTGGAAGGGAGATCCCCTTTTGCACTGAATTAACGCCTGGAAAATCTGCTCCCCTTATGCTTTTTCCATGTGATTTGCTGGAGCTCATTCTTGCTCCGTTGCTGTGAAGGCCAGGACATATCCCCTGGCAGTTTTTAAAACTTTTATAAACTGGAAAGTATTTTGCTGGCTTGAACTTAGCTTGCCTAGAATCTGTGAAAGACGCTGCTGTTATTGTTGGGGTTTTAGTTAAGTTTGGTCATGTTATTCATTCCTGTTAAATGGGCTGATTTGGCTTCTTTTAAAGCTTTGTTGTTTATCTCAGAATGTCAATTAATTAATTTCCCAATTGCTTACTTTTACTTCATGCCTTTTCTTCATTCCTGTGTGTGCAGAAACTTTCTGTGGGGAAAAGGGGAAAAATTTATTGTTCCAGCTTGGTTTCCAATTTGTTATTTTAGTCGAGGTGAGAAGGCAAATCTATAGTGTTTCAAATGCCTGCAAGGTGAGAGGGAGATGGGTGTTCTGGTGCCAGGAGAGCAAGACTGTTTGCTGAGGAGAGTCTAGTGTGTGTTAACAGCAGCTGCATTTTCAGTATCCTTGAAATATGAGGAAGCCATGAAGGAGGATCCTCAAAGTCTCAGGTGAGAAATAGAACCTGTCAGTTTGTGATTAGAATTTGCATGTCTTAAATATTAGTCCAGTGGCACATCACAGTGTTTTTTCGTAAGATGAAAAGCTGTGCCTCCCTGAAGTTTCACTGGCTGAAACATTGACTTGAAATCCTGGAAATGAGTGTGTGTGTGTGTGTCTGTACAGAGAGCACAGGTGAAGATGTGATATTCTAAACAATCTTTCCATTTTGCATTAAAATCATGTTAAGATCTAAAAATGGGAATAAAGTTGAGATCATTTACCATTCAGTACAGTCAAAAATTTGCTAGCAATTCATTCACTTACTTACTTGACTCCTTGCCTACAAAATTCACTGTGGAAAGATTTAAACAAAGAATTTCATGGAAATGGGAGACCTACTCAAGTCTATATTCCTGTGCTGCTGAGAAAATATATCTTGAGTAAAGTGAACATAATATTTAGTGTGCCTGGAATGGAGTTTTAAGCTATAGTTTTAAAATGGTGATTTGTGTACTTTGAACTATGCACTGGAATTACTACCAACTGCTGGTTTGGGTAAGATTAAATCCCGGGATGGCTTTTGTCTCAATGATTTGTTCTTATAATAAGGGGAAAGTTATCAAGTCTGGAGGCAATCACAGTGGAAAACCATTTGGGGATCATAAGTAAGTCTCCTTAAACCAAACCCAAAATTTACCGAAAGCCATAAAAGATTAGGAAAACCTCTGCCTGGGTATTTGTATGCATCTGTCTGCCTATATCGTTATCATAAATGTACAATTTCAATGTAGATACACAGAATGTGTTGTGAAATACCATGGCTAGACCCTATCATCAGCATTAATAAAGACTTGATTGTATGAAAAAAGTGAACAAACATGTAACACACCATATGTAAATTTTATCAGTGCTGAATTAACTTTACATCAGCTAAGGAAGGGTCACTGGGATCTCATGAGGTCATTATACAGCAGAGCAGAGGGGTGCAGTCCTCATCCCAGGGCACCCCTGGTCCCTGTCAGAGTGCAAATACCAATTGGCTCATGAGCAACCTCAATCTGATTGACAGCTACCCCATGGTCTTCTGCTGGCCCTTCAAAGCATCCAGGAAGTGTTCCAAGGCTCCATACAGATGCAAGTGCTCTCCCCCTGTCCTCCATCACTTGTTGTCCAGCACAAGGGTGCAATACGTGCATGGTATCAGCAAAGGACCTCGGGAATGATGCATGTAGGAAGAAGTTTGGGGAAGGTCTTTTTAGTCTATGTCAAAATAGAGGGTTTGAAAGAGCCACAGCTTGGACAAAAAAAGATTTCAACCATACTCTTCAAATGTGGCATTTCTTACAATCCTGGACCCGAGTTCCATGATTCTGATCTCTGGTCTCATAAAAACACAGAAAAGGTAGTGTGAACCATGGTGAAATATTTTCAGACCTGGCCTGAAATAGCCCATATGATTCCAGTGTAGCTGGAATGCATCTCAACAGGATTTTTTTCCTCCTCAAATAAGCATATGTTCTCAGCTCTGTATACAGCACACAGATGGTAAACCCACAAGGCATGGTCAGATAGGCAAGAATACTGGGGTATCTGTGAGGAGAGAAGGGACTCATTGAATTAGCTGAATTTCTGTATGTGTAAACAGACCTTGCCAAGCAATATAAAGTAACTAATGAGCCATAGTTCGGTGAGAATTTATGGCAAAATGGCATTACCTCTGGCTTCATTTTTTGTTATGAAATTATAGAAAGTAAATGAATTTGTGTACTTCAATTTCAGTACCTTTGCTATGGGCAGAAATTAACTCTTCCTCTGCTGTATGGACTTTGCTCTCTCTTGACAGTGCAATTCTCACTCATTTTTCATCCTGTCTATAACTGATATTAACTAACACAGTGCTCCTGGGCAACTGTCTCACCACATTGAAAAGAGAGCAGAAATTCAGGTGGGGATGGAGAACAGCGTTCAGTATTGACACCAAAATATTTTGCAGGGTTAGTGCAGTAGTTGATTTTTGGCACACAGTGCAGTATAGATGGTTTGTCTTGGCCTGTTCTTTTCATCAGGAATCACTGTGTGAATTGCAGGTACAGCACACTGCCTTAAAATGGTGTGTGCATCTTATTGGCAGTAAAATAATCTGTGCTTCACAGTAAATGTATTTATTTATTGCATGGAAAAGTGCAGCCATGTGCAGCATTCCATAATACTGGCGCACGGGCTCTGGCAGACCACTCACGTTCTCTCTGTGCTATGTCATCCACAGGACAGAAGAGAAGCCCTGCTGAGATCTGAGGCTATTGATACACATCTCAGAGATCATTTTGTAGAAAATTACTAGATTCTCAGCCAGAAAAAGGGTGAATCATGTCTTTGCTAATGTAATTCTGAGTAACAGAGCAAATTCCTCAAGGACAAGCTTCATTTTTCACAGAAACAACTAAAACTAGCAGCATGTACCTGGTATTTAACAGTTTCTTAAAATAACCTTGCCATCAGGAGGTGGGAAATACAGTCTATTTCTCAGTGTTAATTCCCAGTTCTGACCAAAAATGCCTCTGTAGGCATCTTGCACAGAGATCAAAACCCATGAAGTGCCAGTAAATTCTTATAACTGGGGAAAAAGTGGCAGCTAACACTAAGGTTTTATTTTAAATAACAGCACTTCAAAAAAATATGTTTAAAGTGGCTTTAAAACCTCTGATCCTTTTCTGTTGGCAAGAAAGATGTAAAAGTGAAATTTACTTTTCAGGCACCCAACATAAAAGAATAAAGCAGATGGCTTTAGTGACTCACCCGTGCTAGAAAAGAAAAAGGAGCAGACTCCATGAACAGAGTAACCCAATTAAATCCCTGTATGAGGACTATTCAAAAATTTACCATCATCCTATGATGGGCTCTGCTCAAAAGAGGACCACAAAGCATATATGCATCTCACCATATAATGTTCCCATGGCATCATGGATTGCAGCACCAGCTTTAAGTTTGCATTTCCTCAGCACCAGAGGGATATGTTGCACAGCAACTCCAAAACACACACTTGAATATTCAAAGGTGCTTTGCACCAAGACAAAACTATCCCAGACCCAGGGCTCACAGCAGGTCTGAAGCCTCCCAGGCTCTCAGCACACTCGCCTTCAAATCTGTGCACAACCTCTTCTAAAGGGCTTGAAACATTGGCCATTCCAAATACACATCTTTTCTAGCTTCCCCTTGGTTCTGAATCCCTTTCTTATGAAATCACCCCTCCATGTGACCACAACTTTAGTGATGAGAATGGACTCCTATTAGCATTCATCTCCCAAATCCAATTAACATTGCTTGTCCAGGTGAAAACCCCAGACCTACAATTTCCCCATTAGTCTAAATTGGCTGTCAGACACAAATTTGGCAGCTGCCTCTCTGTTTAAAAGAAAATAATAGCATTTATTCATCAATTACCCAACACTCAATAAATATTCTACTGCTTGATTTATTTTTTAGAATAAATTGAGGGGAGTTATGAGGTAATTGACTGCCAACAGCAAAATACCCATCCCAAGGGCAACTCCTTAGTTTAAAACACTAGCTAACACTCAATTCAAGCAAAATATTTTTATATTTCTGAGCCTCTGATTCCCACAACCGTGTCACTTTAAGAAGTAATCACTTCTGCACCTAAATCAACATTTTTAGACACACCAGTCAAGATGGCAATGTTGAAGCAGAGCAAGGAAGGACCATCTAGAGCTTTTTCTGGTCTCATGAAGAGTTGCAGAAGATTCTGTTGTCCTTGTAAATCCTTCTAGATGACAGAAAGATTAGAGTAGATGCAGATGGCTCACAATTCCATTATATGTCTTATCCACTGTGCTGGATTATTCTGCAGACCTGGAGTTAAGTGTTGGGGTGGGTGTCACCAGCACCCAGATCCTTGTCTTCTCAATATAACTGCATTCTGTTAATGAAAACCAACAGCTGGAGAGCCAATGATGGGGGAACAGGTATAAGATTTCTTGCTTAAAACTTTGTTACTAATCTACCACTTTTACTATAATTTACAGATAAATGAACAACTTTGAGATCATTGTTTAAGGTTTTTCCAGGGTTCACTTCCTAGAAAGGATCTGAGCGATGCATATGGCCAAGCACCTTTCCAGTCAACACTGGTTGGGTTGGATTTAAAGGCATTCAGGTCCCATGGCTGTGTTCTGGAGAAGATCCTTTTTCCCCATTCTTGTCACTTCATTCATTCTCACTACTCTCAAAAGCACCCTGTGACTGCATGAGACAAAGAACTCACCACTTCCCTTGGTAGTTTTCCTTGAGCACTGATAAAAACATATGACTACAGATTCTTGCTATCTTTTCTTGTATAGATTAAATAAAAATGTAATATTTGCTTTGGCCCAGAGATGAAGGTATTTAAATTATGCTACCAAGACCCATCTTTTTGATAATCTAAACAGCTGAAGCAGTTTAAATGCTGCCATGTAAATAATTTCTCTATCTCTTCAATTGTTTCTAGGATTCTGTTTTACCTGCGCTCTCTAAGGTTTTTTTCATCTATTTCTGGTTGACAACAGCATTGAATCTTCAGTGTCTGACAAGTTCAAAGCAAAAGCACTGTGCTACACTTTTAGGTCTCCCCAGCTGTGTTCCAGTTTCATGTTGCAAGTTAATCATTAGCTGTAAACCTGTTGTGTGTTCTCCAACAGCCATGTTCTCATTTTTGCACAAGACCACCAGTTTTGATCCACTGGCATATTTTATCCATTTTATATTTTCTCCTCCATGTTATGGATACACTGAAGATTGCCAGCCAAACAATGGCTCAATACAGTATGCCTTCTTAAATAATTAATTTGATAATAATTCTCCAGGGATGATTACTTTTTCAATGAGTTTTAATAGATTCATCTCACACACAGTCATGAATCTATTTAAAACACATTCCTTTTTGCAGTGCTAACTTCAAATACCTTGCCATACTCAGCAAATTGCTTTACAAAGTCTAAATACACTCCATCATGCAAATCCTTTGCTTTG